>NC_053026.1:22681747-22872611 GCF_003073215.2 Triticum urartu
TCTTTTGGGTAGGCGGCGGAGGCGGGATTGATTGGAGACGGCGGAAGCGGGAGCGGGCGGGCGGGCGGCGGAGAGGAGAGGGAAAGATTTTCCCCACCGGGTCCGGGCGGCAGGGGGAGAGAAGCCGAAAGTTTTGGGGAAATTTCAGCCCACCCCGCGCTGCATCCATCCCACGCCCACGCCCACGCCCCGCACCAATTGTCTCAAAAGCAAATTCCTCTTCTACCCCTAAAAAAAACAATTTCCATTTTTTTAAACGTAGTACAGTCGAAATCGCTCACATACACGAGCATACACTACCCCTATAAACGTACGCACACGTTACCCCTGTGAGCACCTCCCAGAGATTGAGCTGGCATAGTATTTTGAGATTTTACCAAGTCACCACAGGCGCCTTGCAGTCGACGGGATCGTATCCTCCCATTGAATGAACAAAGCCGGAAGTCTGAAATAAATTCAGGAATGATGAAAGCATCAATGTCAAGTTTAGGACTTGAACTCTGATGATATTAGGACATCACCGTTCTTCTAACCATCCAATCACAGATGGGTTCGCATTTCCTTTTTTTTGTGGGACCCATCCAACAAGCAAGTAGCAAGTTCACTAAAACACACCTCAAAAATCTACAGTCTATCTATCTACTACCCGTGTAAAAATCAAGTGTGTTGCGCACATCATGCTCCACAGTCGTCCGAAGGTCGAACAGAAGGTTGTCATCACTATAAGAGAGCTTTGTGAAATAGGAAGGACGAAGAACCAAAACATCTCCATCGTTGATACGTCTTCAGTGTATCTATATTTTTTATTGTTCCATCTGTTATATTATTATTTTTAAATGTTTTATATTCATTTTATAGTAACTTTATATCATTTTTGGGGACTAACCTATTGACATAATGTCCAATGTCAACTGCTGTTTTTTGCTTGGTTTTTACTTCACATAATATCCATATCAAACGAAGTCCAAACGCAGCGAAACTGTTTAGAGATTTTTTCTGCCAAAAATAACTTGGGAGCCAAGAAAGTGCCAGAGGGGAGGCCAGTGGGGCCCACTACCCACCTGGGCGCGCCAGGGGCTCATGGGTGGTGGGACCCACAGAGGTCCTTTCCACCGTCTCTCAGCTCTATAAATACCCAGATATTCCAGAAACACTGGGGGGTCGATGAAACAGAATTCCACATGATGATTGCCGTCACATGACGATTGCCCCGACGGTGTTCCGGCGCCACCGGGAGAGAGGGTGAGAGAGCCTTCCTCCTTCTTTCTTGGCCCCCTAGATGGGAGGAGGTTTCCCCTCAGGTCCATGACCTCCATGGCGGCGGAGTGGCAGCAGCCCCTCCGATATTGGATCTCTCTCTCTCTCTGTGTGTGTTCTCTTCTATTTCGCGTAACTTTTTTCTAGCCCTTTTCTCGGAGATATGTAACTTTGATTGAGCTAAAATTTTGAAGGGATTTTCTTCTAGATATTATCTTTCTTGTGGCGAAAGAAGGGCACCAACCGCCTTATACGGACCCCACAAGCCTAGTGGGCGCGCCCAAGGTAGGGGGTGATGACCCACAAGTATAGGGGATCTGTCGTAGTTCTTTTGATAAGTAAGAGTGTTGAACCCAACGAGGAGCAGAAGGAAATGATAAGCGGTTTCCAGCAAGATATTCTCTGCAAGTACTGAAATAAGTGGTAACAGATAATTTTGTGATAGGATAATTTGTAACGAGCAACAAGTAACAAAAGTAAATAAAGTGCAGCAAGGTGGCCCAATCCTTTTTGTAGCAAAGGACAAGTCTGGACAAACTCTTATATAGAGAAAAGAGCTCTCGAGGACACATGGGAATATCGTCAAGCTAGTTTTTATCACGCTCATATGATTCGCGTTCGGTACTTTGATAATCTGATATGTGGGTGGACCGGTGCTTGGGTACTGTTCTTACTTGGACAAGCATCCCACTTATGATTAACCTCTATTGCAAGCATCCGCTACTACAACAAAAGTATTAAGGTAAACCTAACCATAGCATGAAAACATATGGATCCAAATCAGCCCCTTACGAAGCAACGCATAAACTAGGGTTTAACCTTCTGTCACTCTAGCAACCCATCATCTGCTTATTACTTCCCAATGCCTTCCTCTAGGCCCAAATAATGGTGAAGTGTCATGTAGTCGACGTTCACATAACACCACTAGAGGAGAGACAACATACATCTCATCAAAATATCAAACGAATACCAAATTCACATGACTACTAATAGCAAGACTTCTCCCATGTCCTTAGGAACAAACGTAACTATTCACAAAGTATAAACATGTTCATAATTAGAGGGGTATTAATATGCATACAGGATCTGAACATATGATTTTTCCACCAATTAAACCAACTAGCATCAACTACAAGGAGTAATTAACACTACTAGCAACCTACTAGTACCAATCCCGGACTTGGAGACAAGAATTGGATACAAAAGATGAACTGGGGTTTTGAGAGGAGATGGTGCTGATGAAGATGTTGATGGAGATTGCCCTCTCCTGATGAGAGGAGCGTTGGTGATGACGATGGCGATGATTTCCCCCTCCGGGAGGGAAGTTTCCCCGGCAGAACAGCTCCGCCAGAGCCCTAGATTGGTTCCGCCTCATGGCGGCGGAATTTCGTCCGAGAAGATGGTTTGTTATTTTTTCCCATCGAAAGACTTCATATAGCAGAAGATGGCCACCGGAGGGCCACCAGGGGGCCCACGAGGTAGGGGGCGCGCCCAGTGGGGTAGGGCGTGCCCCCCACCCTCATGGGCAGGGTGTGGCCCCCCTGGTGAACTTCTTCCGCTGAGTATTTTTATGTAGTCTGAAAACGTCTTCCGTGGAGTTTCAGAATTTTTGGAGCTGTGCAGAATAGGTCTCTAATATTTGCTCCTTTTCCAGCCCAGAGTCCCAGCTGCCGGCATTCTCCCTCTTTATGGAAACCTTGTAAAATAAAAGAGAATAGGCATAAGTATTGTGACATAGTGTGTAATAACAGCCCATAATGCAATGAATATCAATATAAAAGCATGATGCAAAATAGACGTATCAACTCCCCCAAGCTTAGACCTCGCTTGTCCTCAAGCGAAAGCCGAAATCAAAAAATATGTCCACATGTTTAGAGATAGAGGTGTCGATAAAAATAAAAATGCGGACATGAGGGCATCATGATCATTCTTAGAACAGCAACTTATATAATTCTTGTCATATGATTTCTTATGCTAGAGTGATAATTCAATCACCATTTCAAGTATGAATCGTAAACTTCATTAAAAACTAACAAACTATAATCTCAGCCATTGGAGCAATTGCAATTTATCATAACATAGGAAAGAGTCAATGTATAAGAGCTTTTCAGCAAGTCCACATACTCAACTATCATATAGTCTTTCACAATTGCTAACACTCACGCAATACTTATGGGTATGGAGTTTTAATCGGACACAGAGAAAGATAGGGGCATATAGTTTTGCCTCCCAACGTTTTACCTCAAGGGTAATGTCAACAATAATAGTTCATGAAAACTCACATCCAGTTAGCCATATATACCAGGATCTTTCCAACATACTGTGCTTGCTAAAGGATAAAATGTAAAAAGGAAAGGTGAAGATCACCATGACTCTTATGCAGGGTAGGAGATAAAAGTAAAAGATAGGCCCTTCGCAGAGGGAAGCATAGGTTGTCATGCGCTTTTATAGTTGGATGCACAAAATCTTAATGCGAAAGAACATCACTTTATATTGCCACTTGTAATATGGACCTTTATTATGCAGTCTGTCGCTTTTATTTCTTTCATATCACACGATCATATAAAGCTTATTTCTCCCACACTAATAAGTCATACATATTTAGAGAGCAATTTTTATTGCTTGCACTGATGACAACTTACTTGGAGGATCTTACTTAATCCATAGGTAGGTATGGTGGACTCTCATGGCAAAACTGGTTTAAGGGTATTTGGAAGCACAAGTAGTATCTCTACTTGGTGCGATGAATTTGGCTATCATGAGAGGGAAAGGCAAGCTCAACCATGTTGGATGATCCATGACAATATAATTTATCTCAGATGTAAAAAAATATAACCCATTACGTTGTCTTCCTTGTCCAACATCAACTCTTTAGCATGTCATTTTTTAATGAGTCCTCACAATCATAAAGGATGTCCAAGATAGTATATCTATATGTGTAGACCTCTTTCTTTATTACTTCCTATTAATTGCAATGATGACCAAAACTATGCTTGTCAACTCTCAACAACTTTTATTCGTCATACTTTTTCTATGTGAGCTCATTACTCTCCATAAGATCCATATGATCTCTTTGTTTCTTTTTGTTTCTTTCTCTTTTCTTTTATTCACTTAGGATCATGGAAAAATAATCAAGCCCTTGACTCAACACTAATCTTTATTATATAGCTCACGGACTTGATTACATAGAGGAGTTATAAAGCAAAACTCACGACTAGATCATACTAAGAACTTTTATTCTACTAGATCAAGATATTACCAAAAAGATCGAACTAAGAAAAACGGTAAAGATAAAAGTGATGGTGATACGATACCGGGGCACTCCCCCAAGCTTGGCAGTTGCCAAGGGGAGTGCCCATACCAAATACTCAATTCTTCTTTGTTGGTGGAGACGGTGGTGATTTTGTTGATGGCGTAGGCTTGTCGTCCTTCTTCCAAGGCATAGGCTCACCATCATAGAAGGATGGCCGAGTCTCCTGAAACCTCAAATTTGCAGCCAAACTCATCCTCTTGAATCTATATTCATACTCACAGTTTTGATTTTGCAGGTCATAGATTTGGGCTTGGAGGTGCTCATTTTTCTCATGAAGATTGAAGATGGCCTCCCCAATGTCCTTGACGTCCAGCTTGTGGTTGTTGGTGAACTCCGTGATCATAATGTGATTGGAATCGAGTCCACGCTCCACCATCTCCTGACACTTGAACACTTCTTGCTCCAATGCCTCGAGCCTTGCCTCCATGCTTCCTGTCTTCTTGGTCCCTCAGCATCGCGGATGTGCAACAACCCCTCACGCGTCTCAATGGTTTGAGGGTGTTGCAGCACTTCTGCGAGGTAGGGGTTGATGAACTTCTCGAAGAACTGGTCCTTGGGGGCGCTTGAAGACGACATGACGACCTGGATCTGTCAGAAAAATAGTTCGAAACAAAAACAGGGGATTTTTGCGTGATACGGGAGTCAAAACCTCCGGGAGATTATATAATGAATTTTTACCGACCAAAATACATGTCGTGTAAGAAAACGGAGTCCGGAGAGCGCACGAGGTGCCCACGAGGTAGGGGGCGTGCCCAGGGGGTAGGGCGCGCCCTCCACCCTCGTGGAGCCCTCGTGTCTTTCCCGGACTGCTACTTATTTTTCTATTTTTCTAAATATTCCAAAACAGAGAAATATTGCCTTAAAAACTGTTTTGGGTCGGTTTACTTACCGTACCACATACCTATTCCTTTTCGGAGTCTGAAACGTTCCGGAAAGTGTCTCTTATGTATTCCTCCAGAGTTACGGTTTCAATAACATTGGTTTCAACATTTATGGGATTACCTGAGATATAATGTTTGATTCTTTGACCGTTCACCACCTTCGGATTTGTACCTTCGAAGTTGTTGATTTTTATGGCACCGAAACGATAGACCTCCTCGATAACGTAAGGACCTTCCCATTTAGAGAGAAGTTTTCCTGCAAAAAATCTTAAACGAGAGTTGTATAGCAATACATAATCACCTACATTAAACTCATGCTTTTGTATCCTTTTATCATGCTATCTTTTAACTTTTTCTTTAAACACCTTGGCATTTTCATATGCTTGGGTTCTCCATTCATCGAGTGAGCTAATATCGAATAACCTCTTCTCACCAGCAAGTTTAAAATCATAATTGAGCTCTTTAATAGCCCAATATGCCTTGTGTTCTAGTTCGAGAGGTAAGTGACATGCTTTTCCATAAACCATTTTATACGGAGACATACCCATGTGATTTTTATATGCAGTTCTATAGGCCCATAATGGATCATCAAGTTTCTTGGACCAATTCTTTCTAGATCTATTGACAGTCTTTTGCAAAATTAATTTGAGCTCTCTATTACTCAATTCTACTTGGCCACTAGACTGAGGATGATAAGGAGATGCAATTCTATGATTAACATCATATTTAGCAAGCATTTTACGGAAAGTACCATGAATAAAATGTGAACCACCATCAGTCATTAAATATCTAGGGACTCCAAATCTTGGAAAAATAACTTCTTTAAGCATCTTAATAGAAGTGTTATGATCAGCACTACTAGTTGGAATAGCTTCTACCCACTTAGTAACGTAATCAACAGCAACTAAAATATGTGTATATCCATTAGAGGAAGGAAAGGGTCCCATATAGTCAAAGCCCCAAACATCAAATGGTTCAATAACGAGTGAATAATTCATAGGCATTTCTTGACGTCTACTAATATTACCAATTCTTTGACATTCACCACAAGATAAGACAAACTTACGGGCATCCTTGAAGAGAGTAGGCCAATAAAAACCAAATTGCAATACCTTATGTGCAGTTCTATCTCCAGCATGGTGTCCTCCATAAGCTTCGGAGTGACACTTGAGTAGGATCTGTTCCTGTTCATGCTCAGGTACACAACATCTAATAACACCATCTACTCCTTCTTTATAAAGATGTGGGTCATCCCAAAAGTAATGCCTCAAATCATAGAAGAACTTTTTCCTTTGCTGGTATGTGAAACTAGGTGGTATAAACTTAGCAACAATGTAATTAGCATAATCAGCATACCATGGAGCAGTATGAGAAGCATTTATGACATTTAATTGTTCATCAGGAAAGCTATCATCAATAGGAAGTGGGTCATCAAGCACATTTTCTAACCTAGACAAGTTGTCTACAACGGGGTTCTCAGCTCCCTTTCTATCAACGATATGTAAGTCAAATTCTTGTAGCAAGAGAACCCATCTAATAAGTCTAGGTTTAGCATCTTTCTTTTCCATAATATATTTAATAGCAGCATGATCAGTGTGAATAGTTACTTTAGAATCAACAATATAAGGTCTGAACTTATCACAAGCAAATACAACTGCTAAGAATTCTTTTTCAGTAGTAGCATAATTTCATTGAGCATTGTCTAGGGTTTTACTAGCATATTGAATAACATTTAATTTCTTATCAACTCTTTGCCCTAGAACAACACCTACAGCATAATCACTAGCATCACACATAATTTTAAAGGGTGAATTCCAATCAGGTGGCTGAACAATAGGTGCAGAGATCAATGCTTTCTTAAGTATTTCAAATGCTTCTACACAATCATCATCAAAGACAAATGGTATATCTTTTTGTAATAAATTAGTCAGAGGCCGAGAAATTTTTGAGAAGTCCTTAATGAACCTCCTATAAAATCTGGCATGGCCAAGGAAACTTCTTATACCTTTGATGTCCTTGGGGCATGGCATCTTTTCAATAGCATCAACCTTGGCTTTATCAACTTCAATACCTCTTTCAGAAACTTTATGCCCCAAGACAATACCTTCATTAACTATAAAGTGGCACTTTTCCCAATTCAAGACAAGATTAGTTTCTTCACATCTCTGCAAAACTCGATCAAGGTTGCTCAAGCAATCACCAAAAGAAGATCCATAGACGGAGAAATCATCCATGAAAACCTCACAAAATCTTTTCAAAAAAGTCGGAGAATATAGCCATCATGCATCTTTGAAAGGTAGCAGGTGCATTACATAAACCAAAAGACATACGTCTATAAGCAAAGTACCAAAAGGGCAAGTAAAAGTAGTCTTTGATTGATCTTTGGCTGACACGGTATTTGAGAGAAACTAGAATAACCATCTAGAAAGCAAAAATGTGTATGTTTGGATAATATTTCTAGCATTTGATCGATAAAAGGTAAGGGGTAATGATCCTTTTTCGGTGGCCTTATTTAATTTGCGGAAATCAATTACCATCCTATAACCTGTAATAATTCTTTGAGGAATCAATTCATCTTTATCATTAGGAACGACAATAATACCTCCCTTCTTAAGGACACAATGAATAGGACCTACCCACTGACTATCAGCAACGGGATAGATTATACCTGCCTCAAGGAGCTTTAGTATTTCTTTTCTTACCACTTCTTTCATTTTAGGATTCAGCCGTCGTTGATGATCACGAACTGGTTTAGCATCTTCTTCCAAATTAATTTTATGTTGACATAGAGTGGGACTAATGCCCTTAAGATCATCAAGAGTATACCCAATAGCAGCACGGTGCTTCTTTAGAGTTTCAATAATCTCTCTTCCTCATGCTCTGAAAGGTTAGCACTAATAATAACAGGATATATCCTTTTCTCATCAAGATAAGCATATTTAAGAGTATCAGGTAACGGTTTAAGCTCAAACACGGGATCACCCTTGGGTGAAGGAGGATCCCCTAAGATTTCAATAGGTAAATTGTTTTTCAGAATAGGTTCCTGTTTAAAGAATACTTCATCTATTTCCCTTCTTTCATTCATAAACATGTCATTTTCATGGTCTAGCAAATATTGTTCTAAATGATCACTAGGAGGTAAGGCAATAGAAGCAAGACCAATAATTTCATCCTTACTAGGTAATTATTCTTCACAGTGTTGTCTATTAAATTTAGAGAAATTAAATTCATGAGTCATATCATCTAAACCGATAGTAACAACATCCCTTTTGCAATCTATGGTAGCATTAACAGTGTTCAGGAAGGGTCTACCAAATATAATTGGACAAAAGCTATCTTGTGGGGAACCAAGAACAAGAAAATCAGCAGGATATTTAGTTTTCCCACACAAGACTTCAACATCTCTAACAATTCCCATTGGTGAAATAGTATCTCTATTGGCAAGTTTAATTGTGACATCAATATCTTCTATCTCAGCAGGTGCAATATCATGCATAATTTCTTTGTATAAGGAATAAGGTATTGCACTAGCACTACCACCCATATCACATAAGCCATTATAACAATGATCTCCTATTTTAACAGAAATAACAGGCATGCCTACCACAGGTCTGTTTTTATCTTCAGCACAAGGTTTAGCAATTCTAGCAGTTTCATCACAGAAATAAATAACATGCCCATCAATATTATCAGACAAGAGATCTTTAACAATAGCAATATTAGGTTCAACTTTAATTTCTCATGAGGTGTATAAGTTTTAATATTGCTTTTACGAACCACACTTGAAGCTTTAGCATGATCCTTTATCCTAACAGGAAAAGGTGGTTTCTCAACATAAGAAGTAGGAACAATAGAATCATTATAAGTGACAATCTTTTCTTCAACTTTAATAGGTGCAACTACTTTTACTTCTATGGGAGGATGGTATTTAAACCACTTATCCTTGGGGAGATCAACATAAGTAGCAAAAGATTCACAGAAAGAAGCTACTATCTCAGAGTCAAGTCCATATTTAGTGATAAATTTACGGAAAACATTGGTATCCATAAAAGATTTAACACAATCAAACCTAGGTGTCATACCTGACTCCTTACCTTTGTCGAGGTCCCAATATTCAGAGTTGCGTTTAATTCTTTCCAATAAATCCCTTTGAATTCAATAGTCTTCATCATAAAAGAGCCAGCACAAGAAGTATCAAGCATGGTGCGATTGCTATCAGAAAGCCGAGCATAATTTTTTTGAATAATCATTTCTCTTGAGAGCTCATGATTGGGGCATGAATATAACATTGATTTAAGACTCCCCCAAGCTTGAGCGATGATTTCTCCTTCGCGAGGCCAAAAATTATATATATAATTGCGATCACTATGAACAAGATGCATAGGATAAAACTTCTGATAAAATTCCAATTTCAATCATTTGTAATTCCAAGACCCCATATCATCACATAGCTTATACCATGTCGATGCATCTCCCTTCAAAGATAAAGGGAAGACCTTCTTCTTAACAACATATCAGGGTACACCTGCAAGCTTAAATAATCCACAAACTTCATCCACATATATTAGATGCTCATCAGGATGCTTTGTTCCATCTCCTAAAAAAGGATTAGCTAGCAGCTTTTCTATCATACTCGAAGGAATTTCAAAGCAGACATTTTCATTTTCAGTAGGTTCAGTAGGTTGAGGAGCAACTCTTTGCTCTACTGGTCGGGGTGAAGATACCCCGAACAAGCCCCTTAGAGGATTACTTTCCATAGTAACAAGTGACAGTAAATTTCAGCACACTATATAAATTTTTCCTTACCAAATTCCACCTACCAAAGGCGCTTCACTCCCCGGCAACGGCGCCAGAAAAGAGTCTTGATGACCCACAAGTATAGGGGATCTATCGTAGTCCTTTCGATAAGTAAGAGTGTCGAACCCAACGAGGAGCAGAAGGAAATGATAAGTGGTTTCCAGCAAGGTATTCTCTGCAAGTACTGAAATAAGTGGTAACAGATAGTTTTGTGATAGGATAATTTGTAACGAGCAACAAGTAACAAAACTAAATAAAGTGCAGCAAGGTGGCCCAATCCTTTTCGTAGCAAAGGACAAGCCTGGACAAACTCTTATATAGAGAAAAACGCTCCCGAGGACACATGGGAATATCGTCAAGCTAGTTTTCATCACGCTCATATGATTCGCGTTCGGTACTTTGATAATCTGATATGTGGGTGGACCGGTGCTTGGGTACTGTCCTTACCTGGACAAGCATCCCACTTATGATTAACCTCTATTGCAAGCATCCGCAACTACAACAAAAGTATTAAGGTAAACCTAACCATAGCATGAAACATATGGATCCAAATCAGCCCCTTACGAAGCAACACATAAACTAGGGTTTAAGCTTCTGTCACTCTAGCAACCCATCATCTACTTATTACTTCCCAATGCCTTCCTCTAGGCCCAAACAATGGTGAAGTGTCATGTAGTCGACGTTCACATAACACCACTAGAGGAGAGACAACATACATCTCATCAAAATATCGGACGAATACCAAATTCACATGACTACTAATAGCAAGACTTCTCCCATGTCCTCAGGAACAAACGTAACTACTCACAAAGCATAAACATGTTCATAATCAGAGGGGTATTAATATGCATAATCAGAGAGGAGATGTGCTGATGAAGATGTTGATGGAGATTGCCCTCTCCCGATGAGAGGAGCGTTGGTGATGACGATGGCGATGATTTCCCCCTCCGGGAAGGAAGTTTCCCCGGCAGAACAGCTCCGCTAGAGCCCTAGATTGGTTCCGCCTCGTGGCGGCGGAGTTTCGTCCGAGAAGATGGCTTGTTATTTTTTTCCCATCAAAAGACTTCATATAGCAGAAGATGGCCACCGGAGGGCCACCAGGGGGCCCACGAGGTAGGGGGCACGCCCAGGGGGGTAGGGCGAGCCCCCCACCCTCATGGGCAGGGTGTGGCCCCCCTGGTGAACTTCTTCCGCTGAGTATTTTTTATATATTCTGAAAACGTCTTCCGTGAAGTTTGAGGACTTTTGAAGCTGTGCAGAATAGGTCTCTAATATTTGCTCCTTTTCTAGCCCAGAATCCCAGTTGCCGGCATTCTCGCTCTTTATGGAAACCTTGTAAAATAAGAGAGAATATGCATAAGTATTGTGACATAATGTGTAATAACAGCTCATAATGCAATGAATATCAATATAAAAGCTTGATGCAAAATGGACATATCAGGGCGCGCCCCTCGAGCTTGTGGGCCCCTCGGGCATCGTTTCACGTTGATTCTTTTTCCCAAAAATCACATATATTACAAAATAATTCTCCGTAAATTTTTATCTACGGAACAATCTTATTTCACACATATGAAACGTTAATTCAAAGCACTTCCATTGATCCCCACAATAAATACAGAGGTTTGCAAGGATCATTGGTGATGTCGATGGCTTCGATTTCCCCCTCCCAGAAGAAAGTATCCCCGGTGGAATTGCCCCACCAGAGAGTAAAAGTGCTCTTCCCCAGGCTCTGCCTCGAGATGGCGACGCTTCGCCCCAAAAGTCTTCTCCTGATTTTTTTCTAGGGCAAATAGCATTATATATGAGAAGATGGGGCCCAAAGGCCTGCTGGTGGAGCCACCTCCTGGTGTTTCTTCCGTCGGTATTTTATATATATTTCAAAATAATTCTCCAGAAATTTTCAGGTCATTTGGAGCTGTGGAGAATATCTATCTCTGTTGCAGCTTTTTCAGGTCCAGAATTCCACCTGCCGGCAATCTCTCTCTTCATGTGAACTTGCAAATTAAGAGAGAAAAGGCATCAGAATTGCATCATAAAGTGAAATAATGGCCCAAAACATAATGAATAACAGTAGGAAAACATGATACAAAATGGAAATACCATGTCGTCGTCCTGCCCCTACGGTCACCACGCTTGCAACAAGAATAGTTGCCGTTCGTAGCAAGACACACCGCGACACTAGTCGTTGACCTTCATAGAAGCCTCTTGCGGCAGATGCTTGGTGGCGGTCAGCAATCGCCATTGGAGGAGGGGAGAAACGAGGCCGCGCTCGGAGAAGAAGAAAGGCGAGATTGAGGCGGGGCACGACGAGGTGTTAAGCGATGGGGCCATTGAAGGAAATATGCCCTAGAGGCAATGATAAAGTTATTATTTATTTCCTTATATCATGATAAATGTTTATTATTCATGCTAGAATTGTATTAACCGGAAACATAATACATGTGTGAATATATAGACAAACAGAGTGTCACTAGTATGCCTCTACTTGACTAGCTCGTTGATCAAAGATGGTTATATTTCCTAACCATAGACATGAGTTGTCATTTGATTAACAGGATCACATTATTAGGAGAATGATGTGATTGACTTGACCCATTCCGTTAGCATAGCACTTGATCGTTTAGTTTGTTGCTATTGCTTTCTTCATAACTTATACATGTTCCTATGACTATGAGATTATGCAACTCCCGTTTACCGGAGGAACACTTTGTGTGCTACCAAACGTCACAACGTAACTGGGTGATTATAAAGGTGCTCTACAGGTGTCTCCAAAGGTACTTGTTGGGTTGGCGTATTTCGAGATTAGGATTTGTCACTCCGATTGTCGGAGAGGTATCTCTGGGCCCACTCGATAATACACATCGCTATAAGCCTTGCAAGCATTGCAACTAATGAGTTAGTTGTGGGATGATGTATTACGGAACGAGTAAAGAGACTTGCCGGTAACGAGATTGAACTAGGTATTGAGATACCGACGATCGAATCTCGGGCAAGTAACATACCGATGACAAAGGGAACAACGTATGTTGTTATGCGGTCTGACCGATAAAGATCTTCGTAGAATATGTAGGAGCCAATATGGGCATCCAGGTCCCGCTATTGGTTATTGACCGGAGACGTGTCTCGGTCATGTCTACATAGTTCTCGAACCCGTAGGGTCCGCACGCTTAACGTTCGTTGACGATATAGTACTATATGAGTTATGTATGTTGATGACCGAATGTTGTTCGGAGTCCGGGATGAGATCACGGACATGACGAGGAACTTCGGAATGGTCCGGAGATAAAGTTTGATATATGGGATAGTAGTGTTTGATCTCCGTAAGGGTTCCGGAATTCACCGGAAGGGGTTTTGGATGTTTCCCGAAATGTTTGGGCACAAGAACACTTTATCTGGGCCAAAGGGGAAAGCCCACGAGGCTTTTGGAAAGTGCAAAAGGAAGTTTTGCGGAGACCAGAGGCTAGATGCCAGGAACCCTGGCGTCTAGGGGGTAGACGCCGGGAACCCTGGCGTCTAGCCCTGGAGCCCGAGAAGGACTCTTGCCTTTCGGGTGAAACCGACTTTGAGGAGGCTTTTACTCCAAGTTTCGACCCCAGGGCTCAACATATAAATAGAGGGGTAGGGCTAGCACCAAACACACATCAAGAAACACCAAGCCGTGTGCCGGCAACCCCGTCCCCTCTAGTTTATCCTTCGTCATAGTTTTCGTAGTGCTTAGGCGAAGCCCTGCGAAAATTGTTCTTCACCAACACCGTCACCACGCCGTCGTGCCGCCGGAACTCATCTACTACTTCGCCCCTCTTGCTGGATCGAGAAGGCGAGGACGTCACCGAGCCGAACGTGTGCAGAACTCGGAGGTGCCGTGCTTTCGGTACTTGGATCGGTCGGACGTGAAGACGTACGACTACATCAACCGCGTTGATATAACGCTTCCGCGAACGGTCTACGAGGGTACGTAGACAACACTCTCCTCTCTCGTTGCTATGCATCACCATGATCTTGTGTGTGCGTAGGAAAATTTTGAAATTACTACATTCCCCAACAGCCATGAGGATCCGAGTATCGCCTTGAGTGCCCTCTTCTCTCTCCCATGGAGCAAGCGTTTTGGATGGGTGGCATGTAGATTGCTCACAGATGCGTGGTTTGTGAAGAGATAATGTTTTGCATAGTGAAACAAGAGGATGAGCTGAGCGACGCTTAGGACCGACTCATCACGCGTGACGCGCAAGAGTGACCAGCCGAGCGTTTCACCGGTCGGTCGATTTTAAGCGTTTCCTTTTTTTTACAACACATACATTGAAGAGTTGAGGAGGGAGAAAGTCAGCCATGTAGAAAAACAGAACCTTAGTTTTTTTTAGTGTAAAAAAACAGAACCTTGGTAGTTGGGAGAGGACGTGGTGTGCGGCCCATGTGCTTGAGAAGAAAAGAAAATATCGAACGCTAAGGCCAGGCCCATGTGCTAGTGATTGATCGATCGAGAAAGGCTTGACAAAAGTGAAACTCGATCGATCCGGAAATGCTTGACGAAATAGGGTGTAACACGGGGGACCCTATATCTCGTCTTCAGCGAGTCCACGGGCACCCCTATACCTCTTTGTCTGTTTTTTAACGTTTTTTGTTTTCATTTTTTGCTTCCTTTTTGTACTTTTGTTTATAATTTGAAATACTCTAAATATATTACAAGAACACTCTACAATTTTTTTAAATGTTGAACGAGTATATAAAAATGGTTATCAAGTATTTGAAAAAAAATGTTGAACAAGTATTTAAAAAATGTTAATCAAGCATTTCTGATAAGTTAAATGTGTATAATTTTTTTTAAATGTATTAAAAAATGATGAATGTTTTATCTTGTATATAAAAATGTTAATAAAGCATGTAAAAAAATATTGAACAAGTGTTTGCAAAATGTTAATAATCAAGCATTTATAAAATGTTAAATGTGTATAGAAAAATGTTGACAATGTATTAATTTTTTTATTTTTTCATTTGAAAACTGTTAATTAAGCATTAAAAAAGTGTATAAAAATGTTGATCAATTATTCAAAAAATGTTATTCAAACATTTAAAAATATTAGAAATGGGAATAGAAAAAATGTTGACCATATGTTAAAAAATGGTAAATGTGTATTACAAAACTGTTGTTGACATATAAAAAAAATGTAGAATGAAACTGAAAGAAACAAAAGAAACCAAAAAATGAAAATAGACGGAAAAAATAAAATAATAAAATAAAATCAAAGAAACAAATGCAAAAAATAATAAATAAGAGAAAACCTGAGAAAACTGGCTGGAATTGCCTGAGGCCTTGTTTGGTTCCTTGAGATTCGAAGGGGTTTGGAGGGGATTGAGAGTGATTAAACCCCCTACAAGTCAAAATCCACCTCAATCCCTTTCAATCTATATCTATATCTATATCTATACCTACTAATAAAGCAAGGTGCGTTTCTTCAATTTTTTCATCTGTTCATCGTCGAAATTTATTTTTCTATCCGAGTTGATACTAAATTTTTGTGCGTTCATCTGTTTTTTTATTTAAGAACTCCAGATTTTTGTAATTGGGCCGCACACGCTGTGGCCCAGCCAAGCCTGCCTATTTATTTTGCCTGCTCATGAAGCTGCAAAAACTCTATTTGACGCCCAATGCGGCAGATAGCCAGAGCTTCGCACAGGCCGCCCAAAATTGTGCCGGCCCGTTTTACTTTTCCTTCCAAATTTATTTTTTTACCTTATTTCGTAATTAAAACTTTTCACAAAAAGTTCAGATTTTTTTTCCAAATTTACAAAAAATGTGGAGAATTAAAATATTGTGTTCTCATTTTTATAAATGTTTGGAAAAAATAACTTTTTTCTCATTCCAATTTTTTTTCGAGATTCAGGACATATTCAATTTTTTTCCAAAAAATATTTGTGTTTTCGAAAATTGTTTGGATTTTCAAAAAAATCATTTTAGAAAAAAATATATTCATATGTCAGTAAATTGTTCACTAATTCAAAATATATCTGCGTTTAAAAAATACATTTTATAAAATTGTTCTGAATGTTCAAAACATGTTCCATTTTCAGAAGTCGGTCACTACTTCAATTTTTTGTATTTTCATAAAAGGTTCATGTCTTCAGAAAATGATGCCGTTTCAAATTGTTCATGTTTTTTTCCAAAATGGATGGAATATTAAAATCATTGTTCATATTTCAAAAAATGTTCATTTTTCCAATAATATTTGGCAATTCATATTAAAAAATAATTTTTTTATAAATCTGACATTGCAGTATGTTCCTAAATATTTATGCTGATCATTGGTTAGCATTAGGTGTTTGTTGCCATGGCTAGCAGCACGTGCTCGAGTCTTTAAGGTCATGTGCTCGATCGTTCAACCCGTCATTTTTCTGGATTATTACTGTGCCTTGCAAACAAAGGTTATTTCGGTGCCTGCCAGTAACTGGCCCAGACGTGATCGGTTGTCCGTTCCACATGCTATTTGATGCAGCTAGCGTCATATAGTAGCGCCCATGCAACTGCCTCAATAAAAGCAAAAATATACGTATAAATTTTGTTCCGTCCATTCCACACGTAGTTCTCCATTTTTTTTGTTTATCCTCAATTGGGCCTACCACACATTTCTTTTTCTGTCACAATGACAAGCAGCAAAAAATTAAGGGCGCGAGAGGATTGAACTATGACCTTCCCTATTGTGTCGACGGACAAAGCCAACTCAGCTAACTTGCAATTATGGAATAGTCCCACCTTGGAATTTTATACTAAATCACACCAGTTTTTATATGTCCCTAAGTTATCTGGAAATAAGAAGGTTGTCCCGAGAATCATGTGCAGAACGAGGTACTCCACAAATTATTGCCAGAGATAACTTGCACGTGTCAATAAAAGACAATATGCTGGTTGGTTATAGCCTATAATTGAAAAAAATATGGGCACATGCTAATAAAAGAGAATATGCTGATTTTGCTCTAATTAATAAAAATTGTGGGCACATGAGCGCAAAAATAGTTAAAGAGAATAAACCCTGATAATGAAGGGACATTTATGCTTGGTTATACGCTAATTACGCCAATCAAACAAAATTTATGCACTATAATTAGTAATTCATCCGGTTACATCGTCGTAGGAGAGAGTGGTCGAAGCAGCCGTGCCTCGAAGGTCGCCGTGTAGCAACAAAATGAGGATGCAACCACAACTCCGACTAGGTCAGAAACAATGTATATGACTATTTTAGAATCATGCCTAGGTCTATAATTTTTGTAGCAAACTTACTTGCAAATTATACTTGCAACACTGACAACAGCTCGGTTGATGGAGGAGGTGACTATAGGCGAGGCGCTAACCAATGACACCCCGACGCGGCCGAGCACTACTGCCGACTATCTCCTCCCATTATTGACGGCCGCCGCCCACATCGTTCCACTGACACAAGATTGAACTACCACCGCCGACGATGACAGGAAGGAGGATAAGCGACAATATAGATCGGGCGTCGTGTTCACATAAAGGACATGGAAAAGTGTGTGTGGGGATGTGGGGAATGCTGAAATATTATTTTTCTCTCGTTGTAACGCACGTGCATATTTCCTAGTCCTTCATAATCTGATTAACCAACAAGCCCTCAATAAGGAGGGCTCCCATACTACTAGACACGAACGAGAAGCGGGCGGAGCGGCTCGATACCTTTATATCCAAAAAATGAAAAATTCAATAGGCTTGGTTAGCTTAAAGGAAAAGAAAAAGAAAACAGGTTTGGTCGGAAAATGGTAGACGAGGAGGGAGACGCGGGTTGGGCCGGGCCACGTCTGCGCTCATCTTCTTAAGGCTTCGTTTGGCGCGAGAGGAACGGAGGGGTTTCGAGAGGATTTTCCTCGCGGGGGCCAGAAACCCCCAAAAATCCCCGACGGCCCATTTGGTACAGGGGGTTTCCACGGGCCGATCCTCTCTAATCCTCTTCAATCCTCTCGAACCCACGCGACTCACAACCCTCGTCGAGGGACTCAGGGAAGCACTTGTCGTAGCGCACGCCGCCAACCTCCTCGACGCCGCCGAGAGGAGTCCCGCCGCTGGATCGTCAATGCCCCGCCGGCACGACGGAGAGGAGGAGCCCCGCCGCCGCCATCGAGGGGAGGAGCCACGCCGCCTGCTCACCGCGCCGCCTCCACCGCCCGACGCCTTCTCCCCGGTGGTATGCCCTCGCCTCACCTCCCCTCCTTCCCCCCTTGTTGTCTAGGTTTCTTTCATCCGCCCGACCATGGGTGCCGCTCGTCCTCCCCGGTGAACTCAGCTAGCACGCTGTCTCCGAGGGCACCAAGGCCATCACCAAGTTCACCTTGTCCTAGATGGCTAGATAGGCTTTGTGTGTTTATCTGTAGTTAGCTGATGGATTGTGCCCTGACTAGATGTTGTCTTTGCAAACTACAGACATGTAAGCAATGTTGCTGCTTGGATGTTGGACTTGTTCTGATGGTTTGGCTGATGTTTTCTGAATGCTTGCTGATGCCCTTGGTTGTGAGAACTGAATCTGTGGTGCAAACCTAGATTGAGAAATAATGATGCACTTCTGTATCAGTGATTTCATTTTTACTAGGCGCTTGAATCAACTAGTTCATTTTTACTCCCTCCGTCCCAAAATGTAAGATGTTTTTGAGACTTAGCCTAAAAAACGTCTTACATTTTGGGACAGAGGGAGTACTAGATTGAGAAATAATAATGCACTTCTGTCTGTGGTGCAAACCGAACTGTTTGCCTTGCCATGTCCTGTTGTTGTTTTTGTACTCCACCAGCAGCAGCTCGTCTTAGTGGTCGCTGACTCTGATTATGTATCTCCAAGTAATGGTAGTAGTCGTTCGAGGGCTAGATGATTGACAACGCTTTGTTGGTTCGTAGGTTGTAAGGACTGAACTTGTTGATTTTGCAAACAGGTATCTATATATCCAGAATACTGCAGTTCTGGTTCTATATCTATATCAGTGATGGTTTGATTGATGTTTGCTTTTCTACTCATCTGAACTGAACACAACCTTGTCTAGCCATTTGTATTTTGTCTGCGATTTCTAGTGCTAATTATATGATGGAGCTAATTGAACCATTAGAGCAAGTTGATGGGATGAGAAAATCCAGTCTATTTTGGTGGCATATCTCTGTACTGGAGCTTAATGTGAGTTGTCCAGTTTCCAACTTGTAGATGTGTGTGCTGATGATGTTGCTATTTTTGGCATTTTTTTATGTGGACTCAAGATGTGTGATAATGATTTCTGTTTTTTAGCCCACTGCATTTGTTTAGAGGAACGTGTGGACAAAATTCAGGTTTTGTCCCACAAGACACTGCATTGTTTTGAGGTTTTGTACATCAGCTTCCTTTTTTATCTTCTTATTTAAACTTGTCGCATTACCTGTGACACATGATGCCTAACTGCTTAACTAATTTTCTGCTAATTCAGCTCACGCGGTGCTGTGGTACGTGGAAGTCGATGCAGAGTAGAGAGATACCTCGCCTTCTTGTCCACCTCTTCAGAAGTCCCACCGCCTCGGACATGACGACATTAGAACCCAGTTCCTTTCATAGAGATATGGGATCAGGAAAACCCAGCAGTTCATTTGTTCCTGCTAGTTAAACTTGGTCTGTTATAGGGATATGCAGGTCCATCTAATTACATGTTATTCTGAAGCTGTTTGAGCAATGGTGTGGTGGCATTAGTCCGTAATGCGTTGACAATGGCCACTACTTCAGGCATTGCTAGATGCATTTCTCTACTGCCATGTTGTTTTGTAGTAGTTTTGCTATGCATATTCTGGGAGCAAGTACAATGAGGTTATATGTTATTTTTGTTCACTTGATATCTGCACCGCCCTTCCTTGCATAATTTGATGTCGTTTTACTTGGAAAGATTGCATTTTTAGATGTTTGCACTATCTTATCTAAATATGTCAAGCCCTGTCAACCAAACAAATTTTTCATATGGAGGGAATTGTGGCTGAAGGGGTTTGGGGGTTTCAAGGGGTTTTGAGGGGATTGGGTGGAAGGAAGGGATTCACCCAATCCTCTGGAAATCCCCCCTCCCCAAACCTCCCCAATCCCTCTGTGCCAAATAAGGCCTAACGGAACCCCGTGTTCGAGGCCGAATTGGAGCCCTGGGCCAACCAAGACGACACCGACTAGGAGGGCTGGTGCCGTCCCCTTCCCAAATATCAATCGCCTCGAGTCGGAAGCTAGGGTTCCAAATCGATCAAAAATCCCCAACTCGCTTAGATCGAGAGATGGCGACTGCACCCGCGCGTCTTGATGGGAAGAAAGGGTCCTGCAAGAAGGACGAGGAGGAGGAGGTAGTGACCAAGAAGGGGGTGCTTTCCGATGTACAACTCAACTCCGCGGCTTGTGGTGCCCATGTCAAGTCGAAGGTGGCTCCGGCGAAGAACACCATGCCGAGCGAGTGGGTTGACCACATCCTGCGCTGGAAGAAGCCTCCCACCACAACCGAAAGGGTGCGACCACTGACGAGTTGCATGATGATCTTGTCGATTTCCAGCAGAGGTCCAGAAGGAGCTGGATGACAAGGGCTACGTTGAGGTCCCCGACGACCACGAGGAGAGGATCACACGAGCCAACGATAACGCGTACACGCAGGCATACCTTGAGATGTATGGCTCCTATCCCCCGCCCGAGCTCCGCTCAGCATGAACTCGCCGCGGGGCCTTGTTGTTTTACCATCTATCTATCTAGGACTATATCTGTCACAACCCTAGAATTGCCCTTGCTTGTCATTGCATCATCATCTTGCATCATGTCTAAATTTTGAAAGTTGAATTGAGGTTAGTTGAAACCCTCAGAAATCACTTCAGAAATAATCAACATTAAAAATCTTTTCAAATGAGTCCAAGGAAATGTTCCTGTTATTCTGTAAAAATATTGGCAAGAGGTAAAATTCAAACCAATATTTTTGAAGTCCTAGAAATATTTATTTTGGGCATTTGAAATTAATTCAATAACTATTTGAATTGGATATATATTTATTATATAAGAAATATATGTTCAATAATTCTGAAAATTGTTGTGTGGCTTTGGATAAGACCACTTAGCTCACACAATTATTTTCATGAAGTTTAAAATTGATTTGGTATTTAGATCAAATCAAAACAAACAACAGAAAATAGAAAACAAAAATAAAAGAGAGAGAGAGAGAGGTTACCTGTGCGACTTACCTGGCAGCCCAGCCAGCCCAACTCCTGTGCTGGCCCAACCCACCTCCCCGGCTCCCTGTCGTCTTCCTCCCCACGCCAATAGGCAGCGCGCGTGGCCGACGCACGCCGGTACGCGCCCGGCCACCTCCTGCCTTCCTAGCTGCCCCCTCGTCGCCCTGGACGCCTCCCGCGACGCCACGCAGACCTCTTGACCCTCTCTCACTCTCCCCCGACCTCGTCCCCTCCTCTGTCCCGCTCCTCTCTCCACCGAACGGAGCCGTCGCCACCGTCGCCGTTCGTCGTGGCCACCGACCTTCCCACGCCAAGATAGCTAGCCCACGAGCACCGCCTCGCTGCGGTGCACTGATAACCCACAAGTATAGGGGATCGCAACAGCTTTCGAGGGTAGAGTATTCAACTCAAATTTATTGATTCGACACAAGGGGAGCCAAAGAATATTCTCAAGTATTAGCAGCTGAGTTGTCAATTCAACCACACCTGGAAACTTAGTATCTGCAACAAAGTGTTTAGTAGCAAAGTAATATGATAGTGGTGGTAGCGGCAACAAAAATAAAGACATCAAAAGTAATGTTTTTGGTATTTTGTAGTGATTGTAACAGTAGCAGCGGGAAAGTAAATAAGCATAAACCAGTATATGGAAAACTCGTAGGCACCGGATCGGTGATGGATAATTATGCCGGATACGGTTCATCATGTAACAGTCATAACATAGGATGACACAGAACTAGTTCCAATTCATCAATGTAATGTAGGCATGTATTCCGTATATAGTCATACGTGCTTATGGAAAAGAACTTGCATGGCATCTTTTGTCCTACCCTCCCGTGGCAGCGGGGTCCTATTGGAAACTAAGGGATATTAAGGCCTCCTTTTAATAGAGAACCGGAACAAAGCATTAGCACATAGTGAATACATGAACTCCTCAAACTATGGTCATCACCGGGAGTGGTCCCGATTATTGTCACTTCGGGGTTGCCGGATCATAACGCATAGTAGGTGACTATAGACTTTTAAGATAGGATCAAGAACTCACATATATTCATGAAAACATAATAGGTTCAGATCTGAAATCATGGCACTCGGGCCCTAGTGACAAGCATTAAGCATAGCAAAGTCATAGCAACATCAATCTCAGAACATAATGGATACTAGAGATCAAACCCTAACAAAACTAACTCGATTACATGATAAATCTCATCCAACCCATCACCGTCCAGCAAGCCTACGATGGAATTACTCACGCACGGCAGTGAGCATCATGAAATTGGTGATGGAGGATGGTGGATGATGACGATGGCGACAAATCCCCCTCTCCGGAGCCCCGAACGGACTCCAGATCAGCCCTCCCGAGAGGTTTTAGGGCTTGGCGGCGGCTCCGTATCGTAAAACGCGATGATTTCTTCTCTCTCATTTTTTCTCTCCGAAAGCAAATATATAGAGTTGGAGTTGGCGTCAGAGGGCATCCAGGGGGCCCACGAGGTAGGGGGGCGCGCCCTAGGGGGGGGGCGCCCCCCCACCCTCGTGAGAAGGGTGTGGGCCCCCTGGTCTTCATCTTTGGCGAGGATTTTTTATTATTTTTTCTAAGATGTTCCGTGGAGTTTCAGGTCATTCTGAGAATATTTGTTTTCTGCACATAAAACAACACCATGGCAATTCTGTTGAAAATAGCGCCAGTCCGGGTTAGTTCCATTCAAATCATACAAGTTAGGGTCAAAAACAAGGGCAAAAGTGTTTGGAAAAGTAGATACGACGGAGACGTATCAACTTCCCCAAGCTTAAACCCTTGCTTGTCCTCAAGCAATTCAGTTGAAAAACTGAAAGAAAGAAAGAAAAACTTTTACAAACTCTGTTTGCTTTTGTTGTTGTAACTATGTCAAGCAAGCACTCAAGTTTTCAACATAGATCATAACTAACCACATTTGCAGTAATTCTCAGGTCTCATTATTATTCATATCAATAGCATAATCAACTAGCAAGCCATAATAATAAATCTCGGATGACAACACTTTCTCAAAACAATCATAATATGATATAACAAGATGGTATCTCGCTAGCCCTTTCTGAGACCGCAAAACATAAATGCGGAGCACCTTTAAAGATCAAGGACTGACTAGACATTGTAATTCATGGTAAAAGAGATCCAATCATAGTCATACCCAATATAAATTAACAGTGATGAATGCAAATGACGGATGTGCTCTCCAGCTAGTGCTTTTTAATAAGAGGGTGATGACTCAACATAAAAGTAAATGGATAGGCCCTTCGCAGAGGGAAGCAGGGATTTGTAGAGGTGCTAGAGCTCGGTTTTGCAATAGAGATAAATTATATTTTGAGCAGTATACTTTCATTTTCAACGTAACAACTAAGAGATGGCGATATCTTCCATGCTAAACACATTATAGGAGGTTCCCAAACAGAATGATAAAGTTTATACTCCCCCTCCACCAACAAGCATCAATCCATGGCTTGCTCGAAACAACAAGTGCCTCCAACATACATTAGGTCCCAGGTAGGGCTGCAAATGAGTCGAGCTCGAGCGAGTTGGAGTTGGCTCAGCTCAACTCATATGAAAATTCGAGCGAGCTCAAACTGAGTGAAGCTCATGATCGAGTTGTAGAACATGACTCGTGCTCAGCTTGTAACGATCTCGAGCTAGTTTCGAGCAAAATGAGATGGTAAAAATTATAAATCTGGATGATAAACAAAAAAATTAAGGTGAATATGCTGGGAATCTTTGCCAAAATTATAGGATATTTAACACATAGTCGACCACGTGCCATAATTAGGCCTAAATCTTCTCTGCACTTAATTAAGTTTCCATGTTCGTTGGTAAATAAAATGGAGAAAAATTATGGACAACATATATGGTAATAAATTATCTTATTTCCATTTAATATATGGCATGATCATTTAACATAATGACATTCCGTCGAGCTAACGAGCTAAAATCGAGCGAGCCAACATTGGCTCAAGATCGGCTCGATTCTCGGTCGAGCTACATAAAGTGTTCAAACTTAGCTTGTTTTCTTTTCAAGTCGATCACGAGTCGAGTTAAAAAACGAGTTGATCTCGAGCGGCTCACGAGCCTCGAGCTTTTCTTGCAGCCCTAGTCCCAGGGGGAGTTTTGTTTGCAATTAATTTTGATTTAGTTTGCATAAAGCATGGGACTGGGCATCCCGGTGACCAACCATTTTCTCGTGAGTGAGGAGCGGAATCCACCCCTCTTGAGAATAACCCGCCTAACACGGAAGATAAGGACAACCTTGGTTGATACATGAGCTATTCGAGCATACAAAACAGAATGATTATTTGAAGGTTTAGAGTTTGGCATATACAAATTTACTTGGAACGGCAGGTAGATACCGCATATAGGAAGGTATGGTGGACTCATCTGGAATAACTTTGGGGTTTAAGGGATTGGATGCACAAGCAGTATTCCCGCTTAGTACAAATGAAGGCTAGCAAAAGATTGGGAAGCGACCAACTAGAGAGCGACAACAACCATGTACATGCATTAAAATTAATAAACATTGGATGCAAGCATGAGTAGGATATAATCCACCATGAACATAAATATCGTGAAGGCTATGTTGATTTTATTTCAACTACATGCGTGAACATGTGCCAAGTCAAGTCACTTAAATCATTCAAAGGAGGATACCACCCCATCATACCACATCATAATCATCTCAATAACATGTTGGCACACAAGGTAAATCATTATAACTCATAGCTAATCAAGCATGACACAAGCAACTATGATCTTTAATTGTCATTGCAAACATGTTTATTTATAATAATCTGAATCAAGAACGAGGGACTCATCATATTTACAAAAACAAAAGAGGTCGAGTTCATACTAACTTTTCTCATCTCAGTCAGTCCATCATATATCATCATAATTGCCTTTCACTTGCACGACCGAACGGTGTGAATAATAATAAGAGTGTACGTGCATTGGACTAAGCTGGAATCTGCGAGCATTCAATAAACAGGAGAAGACAAAGCAATATGCGCTCTTTTGTCAGATAAACAATAATGCATATAAGAGCTACTTCAACAATTTAATTATGGTCTTCTCCTACTGACCCCCAAAGAAAAGAAAAGAAATACAACTATTTACACGGGAAAGCTCCCAACAAGCAAAAGAAGAACGGGAAATATTTTTGGGTTTTCTTTTTAGTTATTACTACTACAACAGAAAAATAAACTACTACTATTTTTTTTGGTTTTTTTAAGGTTTAACAAACACACAAGAAGAAAGCAGGAAAAAGAAAATAAACTAGCATGGATATTACAGTGAAAAAGTATGAGCACCGACATCTAGTAATGAGTGTATGTGAACATAAATGTAATGTCGGTGAAAAATACGTACTCCCCCAAGCTTAGGCTTTTGGCCTAAGTTGGTCTATGACCACGGCTGGGCTGGCGGATATCCATAATAATAGTTGTTGGGGTCGTACTGTGATGAGGAAGAAGAAGGCTCCGATTGCCACTGGCTGGCAATCATCTCCGGATCCCACTGATAGTTAGACTGCCGTGAATGATCAAATTGTGGTTCCGGTTCTGGCTCCTCGGCTGGTGCAGGGTTCTGGTAGGCGTGAATAGCCATCAACGGAACAAGGTACGTGCCTACAGTCAAATCAAACAAAGAAGGAGCAGACATGATAATAGTCTCAGGATGATGTTTGTTAAAGAACAATTGATATTTAAGCTCTCCTGCCCTATTCTTAACAATAAAATCGTGTGCCACCATACTTTTATGATCTAGATAAACACGGGGCAACACCTTTTCTTCCTTCTCAGCATGCCTAATAGGTATGTTAAAATGTGCAGCTAGGCGTGTAGCATAGATGCCTCCAAAGATGGGACCCTTAGTATGGTTCATACTTAACCGTCTAGCAATAATACCGCCCATACTAAAAGTGTTATCACTGTATAAACCGTGGTGCAGAATAATTATATCAGGGATACTAAGGTTTCCATAGTTTCCGCGTCCAATTAAACAACGACTAGCAAATAATGTAAAGTAACGTAAAACAGGAAAATGTATGCTAGTGATTCGTGCATCGGAAACCTTCCTAGTTTCTCCTACAGTGATAGTATCAATAAACCCAACCACATCATCATGATGTGGTTCTTCTGTCTTGCCCTCAAAAGGGACTAAACAAATCCGACAGAAATCATAAAGTGACATCTCTTTATGCTCATCATATAAATGAAACTCCACCATAGGTGGTGAGTTCCTAGAATGAAAATGAAAGTTTTGCACAAAAGTATTTGTGAGTAAGAGATACTGATCGCATTGGTCGTGGAGGAAAGCGGTGAGGCCTGCATTGTGAGCCAATTCATGAAAATCTTCATAGATACCGGCTGCTCTCAAGAAATCATCAGAAGGCCATTCACACGGCCGAATCTCCGCGGTGCGCGGCAAATTATACTTAGGCTTCGGTGCCTTTTCCTTCGAGCTTTGGCTCGATAAGCCCCTCAAAAATCTCCTCATTATTTTTCTGAAATAATCTGAAATTTTTAGTAACTTCAAAAAAAATGAACCAACTTCAATAATATTGATAGCAACTACTCCTACAAGTGCCTAGAGCCTAAATCAAGCATTAGAACTACTTGGAACCATATAAATTTGGCATGCAAGCTCAAGAACATGGTCACCTATGCAGCACAATTTTGCAAAGAATAAAGCACTAGAACAAAAACTAATTGGACCAATGGAGGAGTCACATACCAAGGAACAATCTCCCCAAGCAGTTTTGCGAGAGGTGCTTTGAGCAAGGAGATCGAAAATCACAGCAAAAGTGGCTGGAACTCGTGCTTGAGTTGGTTTTTCGGGTTTGTATGAGACAGAGGAAGAAGATGGGTGTTGGGATAAGTGGAGGAGGGCCACCGTGGGCCCACGAGGCAGGGGGGCGCGCCCTAGAGGGGGCGCGCGCCCACCACCCTCGTGGCCAGGTGGCAGCTCCTCTCGCGGTAATTTTTGCACAGTAAATCCTCAAATATTCCCAAAAAAAATCATATTAAATTGGCATGTCATTCTGAGGACTTTTATTTCGGGATATTTTTATGTTGCACAGATAAGTCAGGAAATAGACAGAAAAATACTATTTTTACTTTATTTAATATAAATAACAACAGAAAGTAAAAGTGGGGTACAGAAGGTTGTGCTTCTAGTTTCATCCATCTCATGCTCATAAAAAAGAATCCACTAACAAGGTTGATCAAGTCTTGTTAACAAACTCATTCCGATAATCATGAAACTGGAGAAATTTCGAATAACACTAAGTTACCTCAACGGGGATATGCACATCCCCAATAATAAGAATATCATATTTCTTCTTGACAGTAGGAAGAGGAAATTCAAAACCTCCAAATATAATCGATGGAATTTTTCCAATAGAGTTGATACTATGAACTTGAGGTTGTTTCCTCGGAAAGTGTACCGTATGCTCATTACCATTAACATGAAAAGTGACATTGCATTTGTTGCAATCAATAACAGCCCCTGCAGTATTAAGAAAAGGTCTTCCAAGAATAATAGACATACTATCATCCTCGGGAATATCAAGTATAACAAAGTCTGTTAAAATAGTAATGTTTGCAACCACAACAGGCACATCCTCACAAATACCGACATGTATAGCAATTGATTTATTAGCCATTTGCAAATATATTTCGGTAGGTGTCAGCTTATTCAAGTCAAGTCTACGATATAAAGAGAGAGGCATAACACTAACACCGGCTCCAAGATCACATAAAGCAGTTTTAATATAATTTCTTTTAATGGAGCAAGGTATAGTAGGTACTCCGGGGTCTCCAAGTTTCTTTGGTATTCCACCCTTAAAAGTATAATTAGCAAGCATGGTGTAAATTTCATCTTCCGGTATCTTTCTTCTATTAGTAATAATATCCTTCATATATTTAGCATAAGGATTTGTTTTGAGCACATCAGTTAATCTCATACGCAAAAAGATAGGCCTAATGATTTCAGCAAAGCGCTCAAAATCCTCATCATCCTTTTTCTTGGATGGTTTTGGAGGAAAAGGCATGGGTTTTTTAACCCAAGGTTCCCTTTCTTTACCATGTTTCCTAGCAACAAAGTCTCTTTTATCATAACGTTGATTCTTTGATTGTGGGTTATCAAGATCAACAGCAGGTTCAATTTCTACATCATTATCATTACTAGGTTGAGAATCATCATGAACATCATCATTAATATTTTCATTAGGTTCATGTTCATTACCAGATTGTGTTTCAGAAATAGGTTCACTAGAAGTTTGCACAGTTCTATCATTTTTCTTCTTCTTCTTTTTAGAAGAACTAGGAACATCAATATTATTTCTTTGAGAATCTTGCTCGATTCTCTTAGGGTGGCCTTCAGGATACAAAGGTTCCTGAGTCATTCTACCAGTTCTAGTAGCCACTCTAACAACATAATCATTTTCCTTACTATTCATTTCATCAAGCACTTCTTTTTGAGCCTTAAGTACTTGTTCTACTTGAGTGGTAACCATAGAAGCATGTTTGCTAACAAGTTTAAGTTCACCTTTAATATTAGCCATATAATCACCCAAGCGTCTAATCATATAAGCATTTTCTTTTAATTGTCTACCAAAATAAGCATTGAAGTCGCCTTTCTTAAACATAAAGTTATCAAACTCATCCAAGCACTAACTAGCAATTTTAGTAGGAGGGACTTCAGCTTTATCATATCTATAGAGAGAATTTACCTTTACTACCTGTGTCGGGATATCGGGATCAGGAGGTTCTTCAATAAATAAAGAATTAAGATCATATGTTTCTTCATCAGGCGGTGAATTAAGACCATGTATTTCTTCAATAGGAGGTAAATTCTTAACGTCTTCAGCTTTAATACCCTTTTCTTTCATAGATTTCTTTGCCTCTTGCATATCTTCGGGACTGAGAAATAGAACACCTCTATTCTTCGGAGTTGGTTTAGGTATAGGTTCAGTAATTGGAGCAGGAGTTGGCTCAGGAGCTAGCTCAGGAGGTGCCCAATTATTTTCATTTGTCAACATATTATTCAATAGGATTTTAGCTTCATCTGGTGTTCTTTCCCTGAAAAGAGAACCAGCACAACTATCCAGGTAATCTCTGGAAACATCAATTAGTCCATTATAAAAGATATCAAGTATTTCAGGTTTCTTAAGAGGATGATCAGGCAAAGCATTAAGTAACTTGAGAAGCCTCCCCCAAGCTTGTGGGAGACTCTCTTCTTTAATTTACACTAAGTTGTGTATTTCCCTCAAAGCAGCTTGTTTCTTATGAGCAGGGAAATATTTAGCAGAGAAGTAATAAATCATATCCTGGGGACTACGCACACAACCAGGATCAAGAGAATTAAACCATATCTTAGCATCACCCTTTAACGAGAACGGAAATATTTTGAGTATATAAAAGTAACGCGATCTCTCATCATTAGTAAACAAGGCGGCTATATCATTTAACTTAGTAAGATGTGCCACAACAGTTTCAGATTCATAGCCATAAAACGGATCAGATTCAACCAAAGTAATTATATCAGGATCAACAGAGAATTCATAATCCTTATCAGGAACACATATAGGTGAAGTAGAAAAAGCAGGGTCGGGTTTCATTTTATCTCTAAGTGATTCTTTGTTCCATTTAACTAATAACCTCTTAAGCTCATATCTATCTTTGCAAGCTAAAATAGCGGCAGAAGATTTCATATCAAAAAGATAACCCTCAGGAATAACAAGCATATTTTCATCATCACTATCATCATCGTATTCAGATTCAATAATTTCTTTTTCTCTAGCCCTAGCAATTTGTTCATCTAGAAATTCACCGAGGGGCACAGTAGTATCAGGCATAGAAGCAGTTTCATCATAAGTATCATGCATAGCAGAAGTGGCATCATCAATAACATGCGACATATCAGAACGAATAGCAGAAGCAGGTGTAGGTGTCGCAAACTTACTCATAACAGAAGGTGAATCAAGTGTAGAGCTAGATGGCAGTTCCTTACCTCCCCTCATAGTTGAGGGATAGATCTTGGTTTTTGGATGTCTCAAGTTCTTCATAGTGTCCAGCATATATAAATCCCAAGTGACTCAAAGAATAGAGCTATGCTCCCCGGCAACGGCGCCAGAAATTGGTCTTGATAACTCACAAGTATAGGGGATCGCAACAGCTTTCGAGGGTAGAGTATTCAACCCAAATTTATTGTTTCGACACAAGGGGAGCCAAAGAATATTCTCAAGTATTAGCAGCTGAGTTGTCAATTCAACCACACCTGGAAACTTAGTATCTGCAGCAAAGTGTTTAGTAGCAAAGTAATATGATAGTGGTGGTAGCGGCAACAAAAGTAAAGACAGCAAAAGTAATGTTTTTGGTATTTTGTAGTGATTGTAACCGTAGCAGCGGGAAAGTAAATAAGCATAAACCAGTATATGGAAAACTCGTAGGCACCGGATCAGTGATGGATAATTATGCCAGATGCGGTTCATCATGTAACAGTCATAACATAGGATGACACAGAACTAGCTCCAATTCATCAATGTAATGTAGGCATGTATTCCGTATATAGTCATACGTGCTTATGGAAAAGAACTTGCATGACATCTTTTGTCCTACCCTCCCGTGGCAGCAGGGTCCTATTGGAAACTAAGGGATATTAAGGCCTCCTTTTAATAGAGAACCGGAACAAAGCATTAGCACATAGTGAACACATGAACTCCTCAAACTATGGTCATCACCGGGAGTGGTCCCGATTATTGTCACTTCGGGGTTGCCGGATCATAACGCATAGTAGGTGACTATAGACTTGCAAGATATGATCAAGAACTCACATATATTCATGAAAACATAATAGGATTAGATCTAAAATCATGGCACTCGGGCCCTAGTGACAAGCATTAAGCATAGAAAAGTCATAGCAACATCAATCTCATAACATAATGGATACTAGGGATCAAACCCTAACAAAACTAACTCGATTACATGATAAATCTCATCCAACCCATCACCGTCGAGCAAGCGTACGATGGAATTACTCATGCACGGCAGTGAGCATCATGAAATTGGTGATGGAGGATGGTGGATGATGACGACAGCGACGAATCCCCCTCTCCGGAGCCCCGAACGGACTCCAGATCAGCCCTCCCGAGAGGTTTTAGGGCTTGGCGGCGGCTCCGTATCGTAAAACGCGATGATTTCGTCTCTCTCATTTTTTTCTCTCTGAAAGCAAATATATAGAGTTGGAGTTGGCGTCGGAGGGCATCCAAGGGGCCCACGAGGTAGGGGGGCGCACCCTAGGTGAGGGGGGGGGGGCGCCCCCACCCTCGTGAGAAGGGTGTGGGCCCTCTGGTCTTCATCTTTGGTGAGGATTTTTTATTATTTTTTCTGAGATGTTCCGTGAAGTTTCAGGTCATTTCGAGAATATTTGTTTTCTGCACATAAAACAACACCATGGCAATTCTGCTTAAAACAGCGTCAGTTTGGGTTAGTTCCATTCAAATCATACAAGTTAGAGTCCAAAACAAGGGCAAAAGTGTTTGGAAAAGTAGATACGACGGAGACGTATCACCTCTTCCTCTCCACTGTGAGCTCCTACGCCTCCCCTCTCTCTCCCCGTGCTCGATTTCGCCGCGTAGCCGTCGCCTCTGTCGATCCCGAGAACCCATCGCCGCCGGCCGTGTCGCCGCCGTGGCTAGAGCTCACGCACGTCGCGTCTGAGCATACCACCGTGCTCAGCGCGATGCCAAAAGCCCAAAACCCCCACCCACTGCTCCTGCCGTTCGCTGTAGCATCGTTTCCGCCGACGCCCGATCTCCTGCCGCTGCCCAAGTGCTTGCCATCGTCAACTCCGGCCACCTCGCGCCCTCCCCCTGCCACCGTTGGATGCGCACGAGCCCCATCTCCTCGTAGATGGGCTCGGCCATCGATTTGGTTGCCGGAGCCGCCGTCCCGATCATCACCGCCGCGTTTCCAGGTCGCCGGCGTTGAGCTCCAGCGATGCTGATGTGGCAGTCTCATTAGCTGCTAATGACCACTCTAAACACCCCCTTGAGCCACTGCCATGTGGGCCCCTGAGCCTAATTAGGTTAGTCTAATTTATCTCTTAGATTAGTGCTAATGCCGTGGACCCCACGTGTCAGCTCTGACCATGGCCTAGTCAGCATTGACCGGGCCCACCTGTCATCCACCCAAAGCAGCCCTGAGACACTGATGTGTGGGTCCCAGCCATCAGGTTTGACCTGGACTGGCATTGTTGACCTGCTGACGTCGTGCAGTCGTCATGTTGACGCAGTAATGCATTTTCTGGTTTTAGTCTAATTTAAAATAATCCAAGAAAATCCAAAAAATGCCCAAAACTTCTAAAAATCATAGAAAATTATCTATATCTCCAAATAAGATAAATTATATATGAAAAATGATCAGAAAAATCCAATCTATCCATCTGTACTGTTTTCATGCATGTTTGAGCAAGTTAACCTCACTGTTTAGGATGAAACATGATTAGGACAAATTTGATAATAGATTTGGAGTTGGAATTTGATCTAGCTTTGAATTCCACTTCAACCAAAATGACTTCCTGTTGCATTAGTCCAAATCACATCATATTGCCATGTAATGATCATGCATCATATTGTGCATTGCATTGATCGTGTTTCTTCTCTGTTTGCCGGTGTTGTTCCCCCTCGGTAGACGTTGTTCCGACGTTGTGATCGTTGACACTGATGAAGACTCAATGCTATCTTCAGAAGTGCCAGGCAAGCAAAACCCCCTTGTTCATTCCAATACAATCCCACTCTCTCGCTCCTGCTCTCTTTTACTGCATTAGGACAACAACGATTCAACTGTTACATGCTGCGGTAGTTGAACCCCTTTCCCCTGCATGACCTGTCATTGCCACAATAAATAGATGAAACCCACTAGCATGAGCAGGAGTTGTTTGAGCCCTGATGTGCCTACTCATTCATGCTTGTTGTTATGCCTGCTACTGCTTAGAGTTGAGTCAGGTCTGATTCATCAGGAATGAATTGGAACGTGGTGAACATGTCCTACCACTAGTAGAAAACGGGCCATTAGCACCGGTTCGTAAGGGCCTTTAGTGCCGGTTATGGAACCGGCACTAACGTTTCGGCACTAAAGGCCCCCCCCCTTTAGTACCGGTTCAGCACGAACCGGTGCTAAAGGGGAACCAAGTGGCACGAGCCAGCTCCGGGGGCCGGGAGCCCTTTAGTACCGGTTGGTAACACCAACCGGTACTAAATGGTTGTGGGTTTTTGTTTCATTTTGTATTTTTCAATTAAATTTGTGTTATCAATTTAATTTAGGATTGTTTTACGTTATAATGAGTTGTAGTCGTCATCATCATCATCATCATCATCGCATATTAATAAATAAATAAACTCTAGCTAGCTAAAAATCATCGTAGTCGTCTAATTACCACTATTTAATCATCATAGTCATTACCGCGCTAGCTATCTAATCATCATCAACGCTGGCTAGCTTAAAGAGGAAACATTCACTTTGTAACAGAAGCAAAGATATCATCAAGTTCAACATAATCGTCACCAAGATCGAAGTTCAGGACACGGACATGAGACAAGTACTAATTAAGAGCATGAACTAGTAGCTACTGATCCTGCTGCTCCCTCTCAGGTAGAATAGCATAGAACATGTATAGCTCTCCTGATTCATCATACTAGAGCATGCAGATGAATCTGTCTCCTAATCTTGGGTTGCGCTTCACCTTACTGCCCCCTAGTACTTCTCTGCGATCGTTAACAATTTTGCTCCAATCTTTCACTATTAAGCATTCTTCGCTTTCAGAAATCCTGAATGCACTCATGTGCAATGTAGGAAATCTTGGTCGTAAGCTAACCATTGACATGCGACCTTTTGTCTCGATCCACTGAGGCACAACTGTCATCGGAAGTCCCTGTTGAACAACATCGTATATATAGTAATTAATATACTAAGCAATGAAAGTTTAGCTTCAAAAATAATGTATGCAAAAGATGCACTAATTAAGGACAAATATTTAAAATCTTACCATCTTTTGATTATAGATGTGACCGTAGTTCAATACGATCACCATTGGTCGCACGTTTTGAGTACTAACATTTCTAAGTGTAGGAAATTTTTTTGTCTTGACAGTATTAAGATCCTCAAGCCATGAAACATAATGACTTATCTCCTCACAGTTTAGTTGAGCCCCGGGGCAGTAGTAGGTCCTGTCTACCAAGCGCTGGACATGTTTGCTTGAACCAAAATAAGCTGACAATACAAATTAGTTGTCAACTATTTTTGAATAAACTGTATGAAAGACATAAACATATGCATGCATGGTTGAGAAAAACTCACCAAATGGTAGAACTGGAGGCGTTTGCACATCGACCCAGATGTCTATATTACCTTCAATATCATCTTCCGGACGAATATCAAAGGTGATAACCATATCAGGCTCAAATGCATAAGCCTTGCATAGTGCTTGCCAAGTTTTGCATTCAAAATGGGTGTATGTGTCTCCATTATATAATTTGACGTTGAAAGTATACCCATGCTCCGTCTTCAAGTAAACTCTCTTTACCTCCATATCATCTATAGCACTAAAACCTATCTTATCCAAGACAAAAATTCTTGCATGGCAGGGGATGCGCTATAGTAGAATAGTGAAAATTTAAAATTATAAGTTGAAGCAAATGAAGCATAAGTTTTGCATTCAAATAATAATTGACAAAGTGACTTACTATATCAACTTCGAATGTCTCATCCAGCTTGATGCTGAAGCGCCTACCATCAACAAGGAAATTTTGGTCGCACAGGCCGCGCTGGTCTTCACAGTGTTCGCACAAAATAAAATCTTTTTCGTCGTCAGATGACATTTCCCTATGTTCATATAGGTGAAACATTAAACACCTATATCTAGCCAAATATATATTCATCTAACATTTGACATTAATATATCTAACTATATATTCAATTGACATTACTATATATTTAACTTTTCTATCTAATTCATCTAACATTCGACATTAATCTAACATTTATATAAACTCAAAATATATAAAAAATTAAATAAACAGAAAAACTCATTAACAAATAATATTTTAATTAGATCATCAAATCTCAGATACCTAAATTTTTCTTACTAAAAATAAACTAGTTATATTAATTATTGAACTAGTTCAAATCTCATATACCTAAATTTTCTTACTAAAAATAAACTAGTTATATTAATTATTGAACTAGTTCAAATCTCATATACCTAAATTTTCTTACTAAAAATAAACTAGTTATATTAATTATTGAACTAGTTCAAATCTCATATACCTAAATTTTCTTACTAAAAATAAACTAGTTATATTAATTATTGAACTAGTTCAAATCTCATATACCTAAATTTTCTTACTAAAAATAAACTAGTTATATTAATTATTGAACTAGTTCAAATCTCATATACTAAATTTTCTTACTAAAAATAAACTAGTTATATTAATTATTCAACTAGTTCAAATCTCATATACCTAAATTTTCTTACTAAAAATAAACTAGTTATATTAATTATTGAACTAGTTCAAATCTCTCATATACCTAAATTTTCTTACTAAAAATAAACTAGTTATATTAATTATTCAACTAGTTCAAATCTCATATACCTAAATTTTCTTACTAAAAATAAACTAGTTATATTAATTATTGAACTAGTTCAAATCTCATATACCTAAATTTTCTTACTAAAAATAAACTAGTTATATTAATTATTCAACTAGTTCTAATCTCTAGTTCGACAATTTTTCTATCTAGCTAATTCATCTAACATTCGACATTAATCTAACATTCGATCATCTAATTAACTTTTCTGAAAAACAGAAAATAAGAAAAAAAATGTGTGTGTATGTGTGTGTATACGTATATGTGTGTACGTATGTGTGTATGTGTGTGTATGCGTGTGTGGTATATGCATGTGTGTGTGTGTGCATGCGCGCCGCCCCGTACGTACGAGCGGGGGCGCCGGCGTACGGGGCGGGGGCGGCGGCGTACGGGGCGGGGGCGCCGGCGTTCGGGGCGGCGGCGGGGACGGAGGCGCGGCGTCGGGGCGGAGCGGCGCGCGGCGTTCGGGGCGGACGGCGGCGGCGCGGCGGCCGGGTACGCGCGAGGAGAGAGCGAGATACGTACGGACGGCGGCGCGGGACGACGACGACGGCGGCGCGCGGCGTTCGGGGCGGCGGCGGGGACGACGACGACACGACGGGCGACGGGCGGCGACGACGGGAGCGGCGCGCGAGAGGTTGACGAAAGAAGTGGGGAGATGTAACTGAAATTTCGTAAGTGCTGTATATATAGGGTGAGCCTTTAGTACCGGTTGGAGCCACCAACCGGTACTAAAGGCCTACTTTGGCCAGGCAAAGAGGCGGGAAGAGCAGGCCTTTAGTACCGGTTGGTGGTTCCAACCGGTACTAAGGGGGGCCTTTAGTACCGGTTGGAGCCACCAACCGGTACTAAAGGCCTTGCGCTGCCACCCCAAAGTTTAGTCCCACCTCGCCCGGCGAAGGGCAGCCGCACTGGTTTATAAACCCAACCGCGGCTATTTTCGAACTCCTCTATATAGCAGGCTTCTGGGCCTAATTAATTAGGGCACGCTGCCCTGTGGGTCTGCTGGCCCTCCTGGGCCTGCATTTGCACACCCTAGGTCTGGTAGACCCACAGGGCAGTGTGCCAATAAATTTGCTATATAGTTTTTTCTTTTCTGCATTACTTATTTTCTTTTATTTATTTTTGAGGTGGGCTAGCTATATATAGGGTCGTCTGGCTCACAAAGTGATTGTGGTAGTTTCGATCCAACGACTCACATGAGCTTGGAAGAACACACCCTTGATCCAACGACTCGCAAGAGCTAGAAAGAAACACACGATCCGTGTGATTCTTCCTGATTGGTGGGATGCACATTAGTACCCACTCCGGACTCCGAAACCCTGATACTCGGAAAGAGTTTGTCCAGTTTGTACACGAAGTGCGTCCAGTTTTTGCCGTGACCCTCTCTACTCTTTCGCGCATGCTATGCGAGTGATATGATGATACCATGCCAAGTTTCAACATTTTCAGGATTCATTTTGTAGTGATTTTCAATTTCACGGTCATTTAGCTCTCTAAACAATTAGGTAAATGACCGAAAAACAACAAATGATGTCAGAACATGTTGGAAATTGATGACGTCGCTTTAAATGCTGCATACTGAACACAAAAGAAGTCCGGAGTTTAAATAAGTTATTAAAAATAAAAAAGAGGTGCAATGCTGGTTAATTTGCTTCAAGCCATTCGGAATAGTGTAGACTGCACTGCACATAGCTCAATGCAATCTATGGTATTCCGCAAGGCTTGAAGCTAATCAACATGTAGGTGAGCATTGCAACTCTTCGTCATTGTCTGTGCACTCACGGCTTATAAACCGCTCATACTGCCTCTCTCTTGGCGAAGATCACAAGATAGTTTGGTTAAATTACATTACTTGTAAGTCCAGTTAACATGGATGCTTATGATGCAAGAGCAACAGCAAAAGTGAAACTTTGGCACAAATAGGTAGTTGTGTAACTAAAATAGGTTGGAGGAGAGATAGCTCTTATGTCACAAAAAAGAAGTTGTATCAAACCTTTTATGTCGGATCTAGAACAAACCAATCGGTATCGTCATCATACAGCCCAACCGTGGCTCGTGATGCATATATATGCATATCAAATGCACGGTTGGACGTATGATGGCGAATCTAAATGATTTGTATTCAGTCGATGAACTGGTAGATGTATGCGGTTGATGAACTGGTAGATGTATGTAGTCGATGAACTGAAAGACTTTTGCAGGGAAGGCGAGAGGTGGGCTAGCTATATATAGGGTCGTCTGGCTCACAAAGTGATTGTGGTAGTTTCGATCCAACGACTCACATGAGCTTGGAAGACACACACCCTTGATCCAACGACACGCAAGAGCTAGAAAGAAACACACGATCCGTGTGATTCTTCCTGATTGGTGGGATGCACATTAGTACCCACTCTGGACTCCGAAACCCTGATACTCGGAAAGAGTTTGTCCAGTTTGTACACGAAGTGCGTCCAGTTTTTGCCGTGACCCTCTCTACTCTTCCGCGCATGCTATGCGAGTGATATGATGATACTATGCAAGTTACAATTTTCAGGATTCATTTTGTAGTTATTTTCAATTCACGGTCATTTTAGCTCCAACATTAGGTAAATGACCGAAAACACAAATGAATGTCAGAACATGTGGAAATGATGACGTCGCTTTAAATGCTGCATTACTTGAACACAAAAGAAGTCCGGAGTTTAAATAGTTATTAAAAATAAAAAAGGTGCATGTGCTGGTTATTTGCTTCAAGCCATTCGGAATAGTGTAGATTGCACTGAACATAGCTCAGTGCAATCTATGCTATTTCGCAAGGCTTGAAGCTAATCACATGTAGGTGAGCATTGCAACTCTCGTCATTGTTGTGCTCACGGCTTATAAACGCTCATACTGCCTCTCTCTTGGCGAAGATCACAAGATAGTTTGGTTAAATTGCATTACTTGTAAGTCCAGTTAACATGGATGCTTATGATGCAGAGCAACAGCAAAGTGAAATTTTGGCACAAATAGGTAGTGTGTAACTAAAATAGGTAGGAGGAGAGATAGCTCTTATGTCACAAAAAGAAGTTGTATCAAACCTTTTGTCGGATCTAGAACAAACAATCGGTATCGCCATCATACAGCCCAACCGTGGCTCGTGATGCATATATATGCATATCAATGCACGGTTGGACGTATGATGGCGATCGATGATTTGTTCAGTCAATGAACTGGTAGATGTATGCCAGTCGATGAACTGGTAGATGTATGTAGTCGATGAACTGAGACTATGCAGGGAGGCGAGAGGTGGGCTAGCTATATTAGGGTCGTCTGGCTCACAAGTGATTGTGTAGTTCGATCCAAGACTCACATGAGCTAGGAAGAAACACCCTTGAATCCAACGACTCGCAAGAGCTAGAAAGAAACACAACGATCCGTGTGATTCTCCTGATTGGTGGGATGCACATTAGTACCCACTCGGACTCCGAAACCCTGATTACTTCGAAAGAGTTTGTCCAGTTTGTACACGAAGTGCGTCCAGTTTTTTGCCGTGGACCCTCTCTACTCTTCGCGATGCTATGCGAGTGATATGATGATACCATGCAAGTTTCAACATTTTCAGGATTCATTTTGTAGTGATTTTCAATTTCACGGTCATTTAGCTCTCTAAACAATTAGGTAAATGACCGAAAAACAACAAATGATGTCAGAACATGTTGGAAATTGATGACGTCGCTTTAAATGCTGCATACTGAACACAAAAGAAGTCCGGAGTTTAAATAAGTTATTAAAAATAAAAAAGAGGTGCAATGCTGGTTAATTTGCTTCAAGCCATTCGGAATAGTGTAGATTGCACTGCACATAGCTCAGTGCAATCTATGCTATTCCGCAAGGCTTGAAGCTAATCAACATGTAGGTGAGCATTGCAACTCTTCATCATTGTCTGTTCACTCACGGCTTATAAACCGCTCATACTGCCTCCCTCTTGGCGAGGTGGGACTAAAAACAGCTTGCCATAACCTCATTAGTACCGGTTCGTGGTAAGAACCGGCACTAAATGGTGATGGTGGGGCCATAGCCTGACCGCAGGCTGATGCAGCCTCTTTAGTACCGGTTCGTGGCATGAACCGGTACTAATGGTTCGCCACGAACCGGTACTATTGATCGCCGCCACGAACCGGCACTAATGTACACATTAGTGCCGGCTCTAATTCAAACCGGCACTAATGTGCTTCACGTTTGACCCTTTTTCTACTAGTGTACCATTGAGAGCTAAGTGTGTGAACACGATTTGGTAAAGGTAGCGGTGAGAGGCCATGTAGGAGTACATGGTGGGTTGTCTCATTGCAGCCATCCTCAGGAACTGAGTTCTGTGTTTGTGATCCATGAGCAGTTACTACCACACATTGGGCTCCGGGCGCTCCAAGCTCTCTCGACTTATTAATCAACCCGATCTCTGTCTAGGAGTTGCAACTAGTTTCTGGTGTTTGTAGGTAGTGTTAGTAGTCTACCAAGTGGCACCCGGTACAGGTGGGCTTGAGATAGACTAGGCACAGTGGCCCGGTGTACCAAGTGGCACCCGGATGGTGGGCTTGGGAACCCTGCTCACATCGTTTGGGGCCGTGAGCGACACCCCGGCCGGATCTCCTTGCGGATGGAACCCGAATAGGCGATAAACCTGGACTAGAGACTTGTGTGGTTAGTCAGGTCATGGCCGACTCCGTCACCAGGCTTCCGCTTGAAGGTTGCCGAGATACACGACATGTACATGGTGGTAAGTGGCAAGAGCGTGTGTGAAGAAGTACACCCCTGCAGGGTTATCATTATCTATTTGAATAGCCAGATTCCTTGGATATGGAAACTTGGACCCCTTGCATAGTTCATAGACAAGTGAAAGTGGATACTCTAAAATGCACAAGATAAGCATGAGTGCTATGGATGGCCTTCTTGTAGGGAGACGGGAGCGGATCCATAGTGGAGTATTGATATGGTGAATATGTGGACTCGTGTGCGCCACCTCAAAAGAGTTATTTGCAGTCGTAGTTCAGGATAGCCACCGAGTCAAAGCTGGCTTGCTGCAGTTAAACTCCACCACCCCTTTGATGATACTGATGCATATGTAGTTAGTTCTGATGTAAGTCTTGCTGGGTACATTTGTACTCACGTTTGCTTAATTTATGTTTTGTAGAGAGACTTCAGTCTCGCTAGTAGTCACGTGGACTTCGACGTTTAGCTCGTTACCTCAGCTACGATCTTGTACCCTTGGGAGGGTCTTGTAGATAGTCAGGCTTCTCAGCCTTCTTCATTTGTAGTTGTCTGTACTCAGACAAGTTAAGCTTCCGCATGTGCTTTGTAGCTTGTATGCGTATGTTGGGTCATGAGACCCATGTTTGTAATATCTCGCTCCTCGGAGCCTAATGAATAAATACTTGAGTCGTAGAGTTATGTTGTGATGCCATGTTGTATTTACACATATCGAGCATATTGTGTGTATGATTGAAATGCTTGGTATGTGTGGGATCCGACAACCTAGTTGTTTATCCTTGGTAGCCTCTCTTATGGGGAAATGTAGTCTTGTGCTTCCATGAGCCATAGTAGTCCGCTACAGCCCGGTTCACCGGAGTCCTGCTAGCCCAGCACTACTGCTCCGGGAACACTTGACTGGCCGGCATGTGATTCACTTGTTCCTGTGTCTGTCCCTTCGGGGAAATGTCACGCGGTGACATCCGGAGTCCTGCCTAGCCTGCTACAGCCCGGGTTCCCGGAGTCCTGTTAGCCCAGTGCTACAGCCCGGATTCACACGTTGCTGACCGACATGCTCGATGTTGATTCATGTATGCCTGTCCCGTAAGTTAGTGCCACTTTGGGTTCATGACTAGTCATGTCGGCCCGGGTTCTCTGTCATATGGATGCTAGCGACACTATCATATACGTGAGCCAAAAGGCGCAAACGGTCCCGGGCCATGGTAAGGCGACACCCGTGGGGATACCGTGCGTGAGGCCGCAAAGTGTGATTTTTGCAGGATTATCTTCAAAGTGGGCTTACCATGGGTCCATCCATCTCCAATGATAAGCAAAAATCACTCATTGTGTTGTCTTCAACGTAAGGGTATCCCCACAGGTGTCGCACTTTGCGGCCTCACGCACGGTATCCCCACGGGTGTCGCCTTACCATGGCCCGGGGCTGTTTGCGCCTTTTGGCTCACGTATATGATAGTGTCGCTAGCATCCATATGACAGAGAACCCGGGCCGACATGACTATTCGTGAACCCAAAGTGGCACTAACTTACGAGGACATGCATACATGAATCAACATCGAGCATGTCGGTCAGCAGCGTGTGAATCCGGGCTGTAGCAACTAGGCTAACAGGACTCCGGGAACCCGGGCTGTAGCAGGCTAGGCAGGACTCCGGATGTCACCGCGTGACATTTCCCCGAAGGGACAGACACAGGAACGAAGTGAATCACATGCCGGACAGTCAAGTGTTCCGGAGCAGTAGTGCTGGGCTAGCAGGACTCCGGTGAACCGGGCTGTAGCGGACTACCATGGCTCATGGAAGCACAAGACTACATTTCCCCATAAGAGAGGCTACCAAGGATAAACAACTAGGTTGTCGGATCCCACACATACCAAGCATTTCAATCATACACACAATATGGTCGATATGTGTAAATACAACATGGCATCACAACATAATTCTATGACTCAAGTATTTATTCATCAGGCTCCGAGGAGGGAGATATTACAAACATGGGTCTCATGACCCAACATACAGAGCATACAAGCTACAAGCACATGCGCAAGCTTAACTTGTCTGAGTACAGACAACTACAAATGAAGAAGGCTGAGAAGCCTGACTATCTACAAGACCCTCCCAAGGGTACAAGATCATAGCCGAGGTAACGAGCTATACATCGAAGCCCACGTGGGACTACTAGCGAGACTGAAGTCTCTCTACAAAACATAAATTAAGAAAACGTGAGTACAAATGTACCCAACAAGACTTACATCAGAACTAACTACATATGCATCGGTATCATCAAAGGGGTGGTGGAGTTTAACTGCAGCAAGCTAGCTTTGACTCGGTGGCTATCCTGAACTACGACTGCAAATAACTCTTTTGAGGTGGCGCACACGAGTCCACATATTCATCATATCAATACTCCACTATCGATCTGCTCCCGTCTCCCTACGAGAAGGCCATCCATAGCACTCACGCTTATCTTGCGCATTTTAGAGTATCCACTTTCACTTGTCTATGAACTATGCAAGGGGTCCAAGTTTCCATATCCGAGGAATCCGGCTATTCGAATAGATAATGATAACCCTGCAGGGGTGTACTTCTTCACACACGCTCTTGCCACTTACCACCATGTACACGTCGTGTATCTCGGCAACCTTCAAGCGGAAGCCTGGTGACGGAGTCGGCCATGACATGACTAACCACACAAGTCTCTAGTCCAGGTTTATCGCCTATTCGGGTTCCATCCGCAAGGAGATCCGGCCGGGGTGTCGCTCACGGCCCCAAACGATGTGAGCAGGGTTCCCAAGCCCACCATCCGGGTGCCACTTGGTACACCGGGCCACTATGCCTAGTCTGTCCCAAGCCCACCTGTACCGGGTGCCACTTGGTAGACTACTAACACTACCTACAAACACCAGAAACGAGTTGCAACTCCTGGACAGAGATCAGGTTGATTAATAAGTCGAGAGAGCTTGGAGCGCCCGGAGCCCAATGTGTGGTAGTAACTGTTCATGGATCACAAACACAGAACTCAGTTCCTGAGGACGGCTGCAATGAGACAACCCACCATGTACTCCTACATGGCCTCTCACCGCTACCTTTACCAAATCGTGTTCACACACTTAGCTCTCAACGGTAGGACATGTTCACCACGTTCCAATTCATTCCCGATGAATCAGACCTGACTCAACTCTAAGCAGTAGCAGGCATAACAACAAGCATGAATGAGTAGGCACATCAGGGCTCAAACAACTCCTGCTCATGCTAGTGGGTTTCATCTACTTACTGTGGCAATGACAGGTCATGCAGGGGAAAGGGGTTCAACTACCGCAGCATGTAACAGTTGAATCGTTGTTGTCCTAATGCAGTAAAAGAGAGCAGGAGCGAGAGAGTGGGATTGTATTGGAATGAACAAGGGGTTTTTGCTTGCCTGGCACTTCTGAAGATAGCATTGAGTCTTCATCAGTGTCAACGATCACAACGTCGGAACAACGTCTACCGAGGGGGAACAACACCAGCAAATAGAGAAGAAACACGATCAATGCAATGCACAATATGATGCATGATCATTACATGGCAATATGATGTGATTTGGACTAATGCAACAGGAAGTCATTTTGGTTGAAGTGGAATTCAAAGCTAGATCAAATTCCAACTCCAAATCTATTATCAAATTTGTCCTAATCATGTTTCATCCTAAACAGTGAGGTTAACTTGCTCAAACATGCATGAAAACAGTACAGATGGATAGATTGGATTTTTCTGATCATTTTTCATATATAATTTATCTTATTTGGAGTTATAGATAATTTCCTATGATTTTTAGAAGTTTTGGGCATTTTCTGGAATTTCCTGGATTATTTTAATTTAGACTAAAACCAAAAAATGCATTACTGCGTCAGCATGACGACTGCACGACGTCAGCAGGTCAACAATGCCAGTCCAGGTCAAACCTGATGGCTGGGACCCACACGTCAGTGTCTCAGGGCTGCTTTGGGTGGATGACAGGTGGGCCCGATCAACACTGACTAGGCCATGGTCAGAGCTGACACGTGGGGTCCACGACATTAGCACTAATCTAACAGAAAAATTAGACTAACCTAATTAGGCTCAGGGGCCCACATGGCAGTGGCTCAAGGGGGTGTTTAGAGTGGTCATTAGCAGCTAATGAGACTGCCACGTCAGCATCACCGGAGCTCAACACCGGTGACCTGGAAACGCGGCGGTGATGATCGGGACGGCGGCTCCGGCGACCAAATCGATGGCCGAGCCCATCTACGAGGAGCTGGGGCTCGTGCGCATCCAACGGTGGCAGGGGGAGGGCACGAGGTGGCCAGAGTTGACGATGGCGAGCACTTGGGCGGCGGGCGGAGATCGGGCGTCGGCGGAAACGACGCTACAACGAACAGCAGGAGCAGTGGGTGGGGGGTTTTGGGCTTTTGGCATCGCGCTGAGCACAGTGGTATGCTCAGACGCGACGTGTGTGAGCTCTAGCCACGGCGACGACACGGCCGACGGCGACGAGTTCTCGGGATCGACAGAGGCGACAGCTACGCGACGAAACCGAGCACGAGGAGAGAGAGGGGAGGCGTAGGAGCTCACAGTGGAGAGGAAGAGGTGGTCAGCGAGCTCGGAGGTGACCGGAGTTCAATGAATTGGGCGACGGCGACCGGCGGGTCCGAGGTAGGAGACGAGCTCGAAGGCGTCTCTTCAAGGCGGCCGGGCTCGTGGGACTGGGCGTAGAGGTGCGCCGCAGCGAGGCGGTGCTCGTGGGCTAGCTGGCTTGGCGTGGGAAGGTCGGTGGCCACGACGAATGGCGACGGTGGCGACGGCTCCGTTCGGTGGAGAGAGGAGCGGGACAGAGGAGGGGACGAGGTCGGGGGAGAGTGAGAGAGGGTCGAGAGGGTTGCGTGGCGTCGCGGGAGGCGTCCAGGGCGACGAGGGGGCAGCTAGGTAGGCAGGAGGTGGCCGGGTGCGTGTCGGCATGCGTCGGCCACGCGCACTGCCTATTGGCGCGGGGAGGAAGACGACAGGGAGCCGGGGAGGTGGGTTGGGCCAACACAGGAGTTGGGCTGGCTGGGCTGCCAGGTAAGTTGCACAGGTAACCTCTCTCTCTCTCTTTTATTTTTGTTTTCTATTTTCTGCTGTTTGTTTTGATTTGATTAAATACCAAATCAATTTTAAACTTCATAAAAATAATTGTGTGAGCTAAGTGGTCTTATCCAAAGCCACACAACAATTTTCAGAATTATTGAACATATATTTCTTATATAATAAATATATATCCAATTCAAATAGTTAGTGAATTAATTTCAAATGCCCAAAATAAATATTTCTGGGACTCCAAAAATATTGGTTTGAATTTTACCTCCTGCCAATATTTTTAGAGAATAACAGGAACATTTCTTGGACTCACTTGAAAAGATTTTTAATGTTGATTATTTCTGAAGTGATTTCTGAGGGTTTCAACTAACCTCAATTCAACTTTCAGAATTTAGACATGATGCAAGATGATGATGCAATGACAAGCAAGGCCAATTCTAGGGCTGGGACACTATCACACTATATATTTGTAATATCTGTGCACCGCCCATCAGGCTGCCAACCTGTAAAATTACCATCTTATCTTATCTGTCTAGGCAATGCTCAGTGTCTACGCACTCATATTTTAATATGTTGGCTGCGGTATTTACTCTTGTCCTTTGCTACAAAAAGGATTGGACCATCTTACTGTAATTTATTTACTTTTATTACTTGTTACTCGTTACAAATTATCTTATCACAAAACTATCTGTTACCGATAATTTCAGTGATTGCAGAGAATACCTTACTGAAAACTGCTTATCATTTCCTTCTGCTCCTCGTTAGGTTCGATACTCTTACTTATCGAAAGGACTACGATAGATTCCCTATATTTATGGGTCATCACGTGCTTTCTTCTCTCTCCTATGGAGCAAGCGTTTTGGATGGGTGGCATGTAGATTGCTGATGTGTGGTTTGTGAAGAGATAATGTTTTGCATAGTGAAACAAGAGAATGAGCCGAGCGAGGCTTAGGACTGACTCATCACGCGTGACGCGCAAGAGCGAGTAGCCGAGCGTTTCACCGGTCTGTCGATTTTAAGCGTTTCCCTTTTTTTACAACACATACATTGAAGAGTCGAGGAGGGAGAAAGTCAGCCATGTAGAAAAATAAAACTTTAGTAGTTGGGGGAGGGGTGACGGATGTGGTGTGCGGCCCATGTGCTTGAGAAGAAAAGAAAAGATTGAACGCTAGGGTCAGGCTCACGTGCTAGCGATTGATCGACCGAGAAAGGCTTGACAAAAGTGAAACTCGATCGATCCAGAAAGGCTTGACGAAATACGGTGTAACACGGGGCACCCTATATCTCGCCTTCAGCGAGTCCATGGGCACCCCTATACCTCTTTGTCTATTTTTTTTACGTTTTCTGTTTTTCATTGTTTTACTTTCTTGTTGTACTTTTTTTTATAATTTGAAATACTCTAAATATATTACAAGAACACTCTACAAAAAAATTTAAAAAATGTTGAACGAGTATATAAAAATGGTTATAAAGTATTTGAAAAAAAATGTTGAACATGTATTTGAAAAATGTTAATCAAGCATTTGGGAAAAGTTAAATGTGTATAAAAAATGTTGAAAATGTATTAAAATGATGAATTGTTTTATCATGTATATAAAAATGTTAATCAAGCATTTAAAAAAATTGAACAAGTGTTTGGAAAATGTTAATAATCAAGCATTTGTAAAATGTTAAATGTTATAGAAAAAATGTTGACAATGTATTAAAAAATGTTACTCCCTCCGATCCATATTACTTGTCGTTGAAATGGATGTATCTAGACGTATTTTAGTGCTAGATACATCCGTTTGAGTGACAAGTAATTATGGATCGGAGGGAGTAATCTTTTCATTGGAAAACTATTAATCAAGCATTTAAAAAATTTATATAAAAATGTTGATTAAGTATTCTATGTTAATCAAACATTTAGAAATATTAGAAATGTGAATAGAATTTTTTTTGACCATATGTTACAAAATATGATAAATGTGTTTACAGAACTGTTGTTGACATATACAAAAAATGTAGAATGAAACCAAAAGAAACAAAAGAAACAAAATTGAAAATAAACCAAAAAAAGAAATAATAAAATAAAATCATAGAAGAAAATGCAAAAAAATAATAAAAAAAGAAAAAGAATAAATAAGAGAAAACCTGAGAAAACCGGCTGGAATTGCCTGAGGCCTTGTTTGGTTCCTTGATATTTGAAGGGGTTTAGAGGGGATTGAGAGTGATTAAACCCCCTACAAGTAAAAATCCACCTCAATCCCTTTCAATCCTCCCTAATCCCCTTGTAGGAGGGATTAACCGAACAAGCTCTCAATAAGGACACTCCCATACTACTAGGCATGAACGAGAAGCGGGCGGAGTGGCTAGCAACGCCGGACTTCTCCCTGGAGGTATTGAGATCGATACCTTTATGTCCAAAAAAATTAAAAATTCAATAGGCTTGGTTAGCTTAAAGGAAAAGAAAAAGAAAACAAGTTTGGTCGGAAAATGGTAGATGAGGAGGGCGACGCGGGTTGGGCCGGGCCACGTCTGTGCTCATCTTCTTAAAGCCTTGTTCGTTTAATCCCACCCCCGCCGGGACGGGAGGGGTTTTGGCCTGAACCCCGTTGTTTTTACCCTCGCCGGGGCTGAATCCCCGCGTAGCTTACATGCGTGTTCGGTTAAACACGACCGAGTTTATATCCCATCCAATCCCACCCCAAACCGCAGGGATTTCACCGGGTTTTGACCCACGTCCCCCGCCGCGTAGAAGAAAACCTTGTCTCGTCTTCTCGAAAGAAAAAGTAGGAGAGGGCGGGGGCGGCGGCGCCGATGCCGGCAGGGAAGGACTGGGCGACTGCTAGGGGCCGGAGCGGACGATCTCTCATTTCCACTGAAGGCCATCTGCTGCGTCATCCTTCTACCTCCCCCCTGCTCCCCCACACCCCACCCCCAAGTTAGCATAGATCTCCCAGTGCGAGCTCGGTGGGCCACGGCAGGCAACTTCGGTGTCCCTCCGCAAGGTTTCACGCCGGCAAGATCTTCTTCCCTTTTGATTTATAGGGATTCACATCACCTTTTCCGCTGGTGATTGAGGGGATTAACCGAGCAGCAATGAAAGAAAGGGTTGAGAGGAAATTCCGGGGATTAATCACGACAGGGTTTGGGTGACAGGGTGGGGGTCACCCAATCCCTAGGTGGATCAAATCCACTAGAGGATTAAATCTTTTGCAACCGAACAAAGCCTAACGGAACCCCGTGTTCGAGGCCGAATTGGAGCCCTAGGCCAACCAAGACGACACCGACTAGGAGGGCTGGCCTCCGTCGCCCCTATAAGATGGAAGACGCGGTGCCGTCCCCTCCCCAAATCTCAATCGCCTCGAGTCGGAAGCTAGGGTAACAAATCCATCAAAAATCCCCAAATCGCTTAGATCGAGAGATGGCGACTGCGCCCGCGCGTCTTGATGGGAACAAAGGGTCCTGCAAGAAGGACGAGGAGGTAGTGACCAAGCTTGTGGTGCTTTCCGAGGTACAGCTCAACTCCGCGGCTTGTGGTGCCCATGTCAAGTCGAAGGTGGCTCTTCCGGCGAAGAACACCATGTCGAGCGAGTGGGTCAACCACATCCTGCGCTGGAAGAAGCCTCCCACCGCCAACCGAAAGGGCGCGACCACTGACGAGTTGCATGATGATCTTGTCGATTTCCAGCAGAGGCTCCAGGAGGAGCTGGATGACAAGGGCTACGTTGAGGTCCCCGACGACCACGAGGAGAGGATCACACGAGCCAACGATAACGTGTACGCGCAGGCGTACTTTGAGATGTATGGCTCCTATCCTCCGCCTGAGCTCTGCTCAGCCTGAACTCGCCACGGGGCCTTGTTGTTTTACCATCTATCTATCTACTCCTAGGACTATCACACTTTGTAGACTCAGTCGATTGAGACTTCAGTCGGCTGATGTCAGCGTATAATTTTTCTGTGTTGGATTGTAGTATATACTAGATAATGCTCCACACGTTGTTATAGAAATGTTTGCAATATTTCAATAAGATTTTGATTATATAGAACATGAATTCTTGAAACAATAGTTTCTGAAAGTATATAAGAATTAAATATAAATAGCATAATAAAATGGAATTTTACATACATGCATGTTGTAGTGGATTTTTAATATGCATAGTTGCATGTTGAGGTGGGCATTTTTTTATGCATATTGAATGATGAAGTGGTATGCTTGCATATTGAGAGAAATATTTTAGTGGGGGCTAGCTATTTAGATAGAAGATTAGCCTGCGTACAATTATGTTAGGTAAGTCGCTATCGTACCTTTCCAGACTCGAGCACATGGGCCTGCAAATCAGCCCATTGGTTCCTTCACGTCACGTGATGTGTTCCTTTCTCTCTTTGTGTATCTCTTTTGCTTCTCTTTTATTCTCATCATTTTTTTAAATAGATTTGAATTGTATAAAAAATATTATGCAAAGAAGTAAAATATCAAAACAGGAAAGAAAAAAGAACGCAAAAATAATTTCGTGCTCTTCGTACCATCTTGCTCTCTCTTTGTTTTTCTTATCATTCTTAAAAAAACAATTTGTATTGTAAAAGAGATCTTTCATGTTATAGAAATAAAACTAAAAACCAAATGAAAATGAAAAATAAAGACAAAAATGAAACAAAAAACTATATGAAATGAAACTATAAAAAATAAAATTAAAAACAAAAAACAAAAAATAAAACCGAAGAAGAAAAAAGGAAATGCACCCCACTCACCCACACACACATAAAAACACAGAGTTGTTGTTGTATTGAAGACATGTAGTTGCACTTGGTGTCGACATATGGAGCGTAGTGGAGGACATGCAACTCCTTCGGACAAAAACACTGCTAAGTTACAGGCACATTGAAGATATGCACATGCAATCGGGGGTGACACTTGAAGCCCCCGAATAAAAAAACCACTAAGTTACAATCATGTTGAAGACAATGTAGTTGCAGTCGGGGGCGACACTTGTATTTGCATGTCTAGTGGCAGACATGCAACTTTTCCGGACAAAAAACGCTGCTAAGTTGCAGTCACATTGAATACATGCAGTTGTAGTCGGGGCAACACTTGTAGTTGCATGTGTAGAGACAGACATGCAACTCCCTCCCACCGCTAAGTTGCAGTCGCGTTGAAGACATGCAGTTGCAGTCGGGGGAGGCACTTGCAGTTGCGGTCGGGTCTACACTTGCATCTACATGTCTAGTGGCAGACATGCAACTCACTCCTGGAAAAAACAAAGCTAAGTTGCAATCGTGTTGAAGACATGAAGTTGCAATCAAGGGTGACACCTGCAGTTGCATGCCTAGTAGCAGACATGCAATTTCCCTCCTCACCCCCGGACAGAAAACATGACTAAGTTGTAGTCGAGTTGAAGGCATGGAGTTGCAGTCACAGGGCAAAATTTGCAGTTGCGTGCATAATGACAGGCATGCAACTACCCCACTCCCCCGACAAAATGTAACAGGATTACAATCGCATTCAAGACATGTGGTTGCAGATCGGTGGTGACACTTGTAGTTGCATGTCTAGTGGCGGATATGCAACTCCCCGTCCCCGACAAAACACCATTGAGTTGCAGTCGCGTTGAAGAGATGCAGTTGCATTCGTGGGCGACACTTGCAGTTGCGGGCCTAGTGACGGACATGCTACTGCCCTCACTCCCCCACAAAACATAACAGAGTTGCAATCTCATTCAAGACATGCAATTGTAAATCGAAGGAGACACTTGTAGTTGCATGTCTAGTGACAGACATGCAAATGCCCGTCCTTGACAAAAGACAACCAAGTTGCAGTCGCGTTGAAGACATGTAGTTGCAGTCAGTGAGTGGACATGCAACTAGAAGATGGACATTTAGAAATCGTCTTGAGAAGATACAAAATTTAAAAGGAAATACAAAATGCCATCAAGAGCCATCCCTAGGCGGCACGCCGCGTGCACACATTATCGAGTAGTCTTATTTAAATTTTAAAAATAATACATAATAAATATATAAGAAAACAATGTATAAAAAGTAGAGTTGCAAAAAACAAACAAATAAGATACAAGAAAAACATGTATCATAGATTAGTTGCATTTTCATAAATTTTTAAAAAATAATAAAAATACAGGATGACGTTCTAATATAGTTAGTTGCAGAACAAGTTACGTGTTGTTCAAATATATCAAAAATTATGCTGTGAAAAATTGAAAAGAACAAAGAAAATACCACATAAAAAAACAATATCAGAGATGCCCCTGTGAACTACCAATTGCTATGTTTTTTCCTCCTTATATTAATTCATAAAGAAAAACCTTATTTTTTAGTAACTATTCACACTCTTATAGAGGAGAGTAAACATCTACGTAGGAGGATCCAAAAAATTATGTGGATAAACTTTGAGAAAAAAAGAAATAAATAAAAGGAAGACATCATGCCGCAACCTACAACCCACATAAGAAAAGCCCAGGATGGGTGGACACCGACCACAACCGATGGCCCACTGTCTGCTACTATGCAGGGCACGAGCGAACATAGACAATAACACACAGGTAATTGGATTGGCGATCCTAAAAAAAGGTAATTGGATTGGCTAACCTCGTCGACTGAGACTTCGCTAAGTCTCAGTCGACTGAGATTTAGCACAGCCGTTTGTAATATCTGTGCACCGCCAATCAGGCCGCCAACCTTTGAAATTACCATCTTATCTTATCTGTCTAGGCAGTGCTCAGTGTCTAATGCACTCATATTTTAATATGTTGGCTGCGGTATTTACTCTTGTACTGCCATCGAATTCTTGCTAATTTTGTTGCCCGTGCTTGCTATCTAAATACAGATTATTTGCCCTGTTGTATTCTTTTTTTTGATTTGCAACTCCATTGGAATTGTTGACATGGATTTTGACCGAGATAAATAAATGTATAAAATATAAATTCAAAACAACAAAAATAAAACGTTCGATAATGAAAAGAATTAATTTAAAGAAATCAATCAACAACTCAATCAACCAAGACATCGATGACTGGCAGCTCCGACTTTGTTGATGTACATTGCAAGAGAAAGTTGCAAGTCTCGCAACGACTTAGTCCATCGCGATCTCCGAAGAGCACCGTCCGCTGAAACCGCCCTCATGGAATCATCGTTGTCGCGGGGGCCCCGCCGCGCGCAGCTCTGACTTCTCTGTCGTAGCGAGAAACAAACATAGGCGCACCCATTGACGCACTGGACCGTCGGGACCAGGAGGATTACCTGCGACCAACTCTGCATGTCCACCCTAGGGAAAACGCGAAGGGGAACTAGTCTTCAGGATGACGACCATAAGGGAAAAGCGACCCGGGAACGACGACATCAGCCGACCCCGCTACAGCAGCGCAAAAGGCTTTCACCCAAAGACAAACCTCGAAGACGGACAAGACCGGAGAGTACCATGACAACCTTGCGGGAAGGAGGAACAACACCCACGGGCGCCGCGCCGTCGGCGTTGGCCATCAAAATATCACGGCATATTAACAAAATGCATAGACAATATAATTGGTGACTAAAGAAAATTTAGCATCAATTAAATCTTTAGCTAGCACGAGCATGCGTTATGTGCTAATGCATGCAGGCTAGGCAGCGTACATGCATGAACGTATGTGGCGTGGCCCTCACAGCCAATAATTAAGTTTTTTTTAAGCAAATCAACACAGTCACCATGCATATGCAAAAGCTGCTCCAATTAAATAATCAAAGTAAGAAGCCCATACATGCCTTGTAGCAGGGCCCATTTCTAGATAAAGCTTGATTAAGGAAATTCACTAAACTAATTGGGCCAGAGGGCCATGTGCGCTCCCGCCGAAGTCCCATCGATCAACTCAGGAGACCAAGTCTACCCACGTTCTACCCATTCAGCCACGACTCCTGCTCCCACGTCCTGCACGACAGCGACGTGCAGGCTGATTCCTTGGCGCGCGCGGCAGCTTCCAAAGGCCAGTGCTCCACACCCTCCCATATAAATACCAGGCAGATGCACTGCTCGGGGGTCGGCCTCCAGTTCATTCATTTCTTCCGCCCAAAAATCACACACACACGGTAGCACAAAAGGAAAGAAGGAGGGAGGCGTGCAGGAGGTTTGAAAGGTGAGATTCAATGGTACTCCTCTAGCCCCTGGTTTGGCCATTGTGGTACAGGCCAGGGAGCTTTTTTCTTCTCCTTCTCCTAAATCTCTAGCCCTTGGTCCGGCCTTCACGGTACGAATCAAGGGGCATGTTTCATCTTCCGAAAATTCTTGTTCTTGGTTCGGCCATTGCGGTACAAATCAAGGAGCATATTTTATCTCCCCAAAATTCTTACCCTTAGTCTGGCCATCACTACTAGGAAAAGGCCTACTAATGGCGCACCAGTTTTGCCTACTAATGGCGCATCACTGGTGCGCCATTAGTAGCACGCCACTAGTAATTTTTACTAATGGCGCACCACTGGTGCGCCATTAGTATCTGGTATACTAATGGCACACTATCTAGTGCGCCATTAGTATATAACACCATGCGCCATTAGTGTGCCTCCCAGGGGCCATATTTAACCATGTGCTTTGGCACACTAATGGCGCACTGCGGGTAGATGCGCCATTAGTATACTTGGCATACTAATGGCGCACTCTGTAGTGATGCGCCATTAGTATAAATATTAGGTTTTATTTTTTTTTCTTTTCTGATTTTTGCACATGTTACAAAATATATTATTTGACAGAATATAGACAGTAGCACACAACAATAGCAGATTCATTGAATACAATAGAAGATTAGTCTCCGAATACAATTCATCATATTAGTCTCCGAATTCAAAAGACCGAACAAAGATAAAACATTACAAGTCTCGAGACCGCGAGTATCGAGTTTGTCGGAAGTAATACTAATCCTAACAAGTCTTACTAATCATCATCATACAACTTCTACTCGTTATTCATAACAAGTCATACGATCATCATCTTGATAGTCATCGAACCAACCCTACTTAATTGTTCTTAGCACATGATCATCAGTATTAGGCAGGACCTAAATACCCTATTTAAGCTAAAATAGCATAAAACAATATAGACCCTGACTCTCCATTATGGAGAATGGAGAACATCCTGTCTCCAATTCTTGCGCTTCGCTTCCTTTTGCTTCCAAGAAGCTCCTTACGACTGTCCATACATTTTTTCCATCCTTTGATTTTCATGTCTCCACTTCTTTTAGAAATCTCGTATGGACAATTGAGATTCGTAGGACGACCTGGCTGTATGTTCAAAACATTAACACTACCTTTCAGATACATCATATGAGGCACACAATTCTCTGGGATTATCTGTTGAAAAACATAGTAATAACTTCATAGTTAGCAATGATGTACTAGTTTTAGAAGTATGCAAAAGATGCATGGATGTCGTAATAGTAAAAATCTTACCAGGGTATCTCCATGGTAGTTACCGTAGTTGAACACATGCACTAGTGGCACGTATTTACCATAATGTTGAGGAGTTTGATTGTGGATAGTGTAATTCTCAATGTCAGTACAAAATCCGACCAGATGATTTTTCTCCTTGTAAGTTGTTAATTCGGAGCCATCGGTGTAGTGGGTTTTGTCTACCATCTCCCGCACATTCTTTGAACAATAAAAATAAGCTGTCAATGGAAATAAGCTGTCAACTATTTTGAAATAAACAATATAAATTAGCTAATAACTATGTTTGAGAAACTCACATAGCGGTAGAACTGGAGGCATATCAACAAGGACCCAAATGTCCATATTGTCTTGGTTGATGTCAGGATTACCAAGATCCATGGTGATAAGCATACCCTCATCAAAACCATACATCTTGCAAAATGCTTCCCAATTTTTGCAACCAAAATGGGTTACACTCTCAGAATTATATAGATTTACTTCAAAGTCCACATCGTGATGAGTCCTTAGGTGAATTTTCTTTGTTTCAGAAATTTCATGGTCTTCAAAATCCATCCTCTCCAAGACATAGTGTCTTGCATGGCATGGGATAAGCTATACTCGAATTGTAAAAGATGAAAATTACACGTTAAAATAGTTGAAGTCATGCTTAATTATGAAAATAACACTTGTCGTCGTTGTGTACCGTTTCAACTTCGAAGGTCTCCTCGAGCTTAATGCTGAAGCGCCGATCATCATCCAGGTGAGGCATGTCGCACAGACCTCGATCGTCGTGGCACCAGTCGCACTCCGCCGGGAGACTTTCGTCGTCCGATGATGATGATGACATATCCTACGTTCATAATTCAAAACTACATCATTTAGGGTTTGTCGACACCGAGGCATCCTAAAAGCTAAGCTTTTATCATTTAGGGTTTGTCGACGCTGAGGCACCCTAAAAGCCTAAGCTTTCATCATTTAGATTCTTATCAACACCGAGGCACCCTAAAAGCCAAGGTTTTATCATTTAGGGTTTGTCGACGTCGAGGCACCCTAAAAGCCTAAGCTTTCATCATTTAGGTTTTGTTGACGCCGAGGCACCCTAAAAGCCTAAGCGTACATCATTTAGGTTCTCATCGACACCGAGGCACCCTATAGAAGCCAAGTTAAGTTTTCATCATTTAGGGTTTATCAATGCCGAGGCACCCTAGGTTGGGCCTAATCACTTGGCACTAATCACTTGGCTCTATTGCCACCTATGTTGGGTTTATCATCTAGGGTTTATCGATGCTAACGAGAATTCTAAGTTGGGCCTAATCACTTGGCTCTATTGCCACCTATGGTTTAATGCAGCAAGAATGGCGGGGCAGTTGATCCTACTTAACTAAGTACTAAGATACCCCGGCCCATGCATTAGTCGCAAGTACCCCATATGTCCTATTTTTAGCAAAGTCATGCTAAAATTCACGGAAAATTTCATCATGACCTTTGCTAAAAATAGGACATATAGAGTACCCGAATTTGCCGGAACGGAAGTTAATCAACATTCCGGCAAACTCAAGGGCCTCTCGGGGTACCTGCAAATTCATTACCCCACCCCCACCCAGCTGCAACCGCACAACACCCCACAATATCATCACGACACGATGGTCGGAGACAAAACCCCCCAATATCATCAAAATACTCCAGTTATGAAGTAAAATTCCTGAAGTGTTCCAGGAGTAGAACCTAAAGTGTAGTCAGTGGCTTCACCTATGTGCATAAAAATCATAAAAATTCAAAATCATTTGAAACCTGATCACTAGTCATAAAAATTCAAAATCATTCAAAATCAAAATCTACTAATTAGTTCTTGTGCTCATCCAGTAGCAACATCTTTCATACATGATCAGTAGTCATGTACCAAATTTTTATTTAAATTGAATTTGCAAATCAACAAGAACTCTACTAGTTTCAGACTAGATTTACACTAAATACACTAGAGTATTTGACCAGTAGTCATGTGAACTCTTTGAATTTGTAAACACTTCCAGACTTGAGCATTGAGAGTTTGAGAAATAATTTTATTTATTTAGAGTTTGAGAAATTTTGAACAAAAAAAGAACGCAAGATACAGACTGAATTTGATGTTCAAAAATAACTGATAGTAGCATGCTATGGTACAGATAAAGTTGGGTCATAGTAACACACAGTAACATTTCTGGAATCCAAATTGAAATAATAAATCACAGCTAGCTAGCAACTGAAAATCAAATTGGCACTTTCTCCAAACTCATACATGTCTTCTCTTTTTGTAGCATCAGTGCTCACCTCGATGGATTAACTGAATTTTCTACAAACACCAAGTACTAGGGCACACAAAAGTTCTGAAATTTGTGTGCCTAACTGAATTAACTGAATTTTCAGTAACCGAATAAACTGAATTTTCAAAACTGACAAATATTAATAGGTTGACTATAGCAAATCCAATTTGCATGCTTCACTACATATAATTTACAATAATCCGAGGGGACAAATACAGCACTGGAAAAGTCAATTCAGGTTTATCTGAATTGGCAGCTACAGTGATGCCATTTAAAGCTAGCTAGAGGGAAAAGCCATTTAAAAAAAATCCTCTCATCTCATATGAGGAGTGTTAATCCTAAGACTAATAGTTTGTTGTGCAGTACAGCTACAGTGATGCCCTGTCCATTTTGTCCCTCCCCGACTAGATACTAGAGTAGCACTGTTGATGCCCTGTTCTTGCTGAACTTTATGACAATATATACAACAACTTATCCTCTTAAGCCAAAACAACTTTATAAAAGCCAGATGCAACTTGTTGAGCTAATTTTGAGCAGAACTCCTTGAGGAACTAGCAGCAAAAGGTACTGAACTAGTAGCAAGCTTGTGTTATTGCTTACTAAGGTACTGAACTGATCAGAACTTCAGAACAGTGAGCTTTACATACTAATTTCAGAGGGATTTGAACCTAATTTGACCTAAATTCGAGAGGGATTTGACCTTATTTTGCATCTACACTAGCCCCTAATCCATGGCTAGAGATAGTAGTAGGAACACATGGTAGGAACACATGGAGGGGGGCTTACGGGCGGAGGAGGACGGACGGAGGAGGAGAGGGGCTTACGGGCAGAGGAGGACGGGCGGTGGCGCAGTAGGGGCGGCGGAGGGAGGCGCTGCTGGGCTCCTGTGCCAGCTGTGGGGCAGCGGAGGCTTCGGACGGCTGGGTGCGCCACGGCGTCGGGCTGGCAGTCGTGGCGGCAGGCGGGGGAGCTGGAGCGGGCGAGGGGGTCGTTGGAGCGGGCCGGGGGTCGTCGGAGCGGGCGCGGCGGGGGAGGGAAGGGGGATCTGGCGAGGGAGAGGGAAGGGGGATCGGGCGAAGGGGTATCCAGCTAGACACTATAGCAATGGCGCACCACCCTCTGGTGCGCCATTAGTAGTTTTTTTTTCTGATAGCAATGGCGCACCCTCCCCCGGTGCGCCATTAGTAATTTTTTTTCTGACAGCAATGGCGCACCCTCCTCTGGTGCGCCATTAGTAACATTTTTTTTCATTATTTCTTTGTTGCATCTAATAATTTGTTTTTTATCAAATTTGTTATTTTCATGAGGACTAGAACAGAAGATATCATCAAATATCATCAATTTTTTTTGAAAATATCATCAAATTTGTTTTTTTATTTTTAATTGAAAATATCATCAAATTTGTTATTTGAAGATATCATCAAATTTCTTATTTGAAAATATCATCAAATTTGTTATTTAAAAATATCTTCAAAAAGTGGGGGAGGGTGCGGGTGTCGGCGGCGGCGGTGGAGCGGGCCGGGGGAAGGTGCGGGGTGTCGGCGCGGCGGTGGAGCGGGGGAGGGTGCGGTGGGTCGTCGGCGGCGGTGGAGCGGGGGAGGGTGCGGTGGGTCGTCGGCGGCGGTGGAGCGGGGGAGGGTGCGGTGGGTCGGCGGCGGCGGTGGAGCGTGAAGCTTTTTTTTATTATTTTTTAAAAATGAAGAGGGGAGAGGAGGCGCGGGTGGGATCGAGATCGAGATGGAGGGGGAATCGAGATCGAGATGGAGGGGGATCGAGATCGAGTGTCCTCATGAATATTCAATATTTTATCATATTGAATATGAAAAAATATCATCAAATTTGAAAAAATATTCATGAATTCAAAAAGTGCCCATGAAATTTAAAAATATTCATGATATCAAAAAGTGCCCATGAAATTTAAAAATATTCATGATATCAAAATATATACTAATGGCGCACTTCTACAGGGTGCGCCATTAGTAGTTTAAACTAGTAATGGCGCACTGTGAGGCGGTGCGCCATTAGTAGTTTTGCAAAAAAAAAGAATAAAAAAAATTCAGTACTGGCGCACTCCATGTCTGGTGCGCCATTACTAGTTAGAACTAGTAATGGCGCACTTCGGTAGGATGCGCCATTAGTATGTATGTAAAAATAAAAAAAAAAATTTATCACTAGTGGCGCACCTATTTTCTGGTGCGCCATTAGTGTCTTCCACACTAATGGTGCATCACCAACTGGTGCGCCATTAGTATATAGTAGTGGCGCACTACTTCCCTGGTGCGCCATTAGTGTCAATCCTATCTATAGCCCTTTTCCTAATAGTGCATTGCGGTACAGACTAAGGTGTATGTTTAATCTGTCTCAAAATTTTGCCTTTGATTTGGCCATTTTGGTACAGACTAAAGAGTATGTTGCATCCATTCTAAAATTTTGTCCTTAGTTTGGCCATCATGGTATAAACCAAGGAGCATGTTATATCTACCCCAAACTTTCTCCTTCGGCTCGGCCATCGCGGTACGAGTCAAGGAGCATGCGTGGTTCTTGTAAGCATGGCTTCTTTAAATGTTGCATGTGCTTCGTCCTATTGATCCCCGTCTTGGTTCGGTCCCTTTAGCGATACAAGCCAAGACGAACGCCTCGTTCCTTGGTTTGGTCCCTATACATGGATACAAATCAAGAGAGTGTCATAGGTGTGAAAACTTCATAAAAATGCCTTAATTTGGTCATAAAAAATGGATATGACTAAGTTGGAATGAAATCACGAATATGCTAAACTGAATTTGTTCTTGTTCGGTTACGCTACGGACCTTATGTGCCGCGTTAGTTGTAATACGAACAAGAATATATAAAATGGTGCATCACTTGGTTACGCTACACGAAGGCATTATCTTAATGCTACTCGGTGTTAGTAGTAATACGAGCAGGGCAAAACTTATTAAAAATGTGTTCATGTTATACACCCAAAAACCAAAATCATGCAAAATGGATTATAAAACATGCTGCATCATAAAAAACCAATCTTACTTGGTTGCACTACACGTGGGCGTTATCATAATGCTACACGGTGTTAGTAGTAATACAAGTAAGAGAAAATTAAACAAAGTATTCAGGTCACATATTTGGTCCAAAGTCAAATAAAACATGTCATGAAATGCTCCAATGCTATAAGAGCCTAAAACTATTAGCATCGTCATAAATAGATATAACAAACTCACTTTACTTGGGTTATGCTACACTAGCGCCAATGAAATGACGCTATGTGAAGTTAGTGCTAATACCATGTGAGGTACAAACATAAAAAAATGATAGATGTCATACGACTCATGCAACACCATAATTGCTCCACAAACCTTTGCTTGGTTACGCTGCACGCGGGCATTACCTTAGTGCCACGCGGTGTTAGTAGTAATACAGGTAAAGCAGAACTTAATAAAAATAAGTTCACTCCACATCCACATATGCATACAAAATTCATGTAAAATACATGATAATGCATATTTCATGTAGCCCACATAGGCTTTAAACAAATAAAAATATCATAAACAAACTCCATTTGGGTCAAGCTATACGTGTGCGTCATATCATTGCACCGCGTGCTTAGTTTTGATACCGTGTGAAGTCAAAGTCAACAAAATATGGCACATATCATATGCACTATAAAAAGCATCAAAATTGTGTCAGAAAGCTTCAGTCCATTACGCTACACACGGGCACCATATCAGTGTCGCACGATGATAGTAGTAATGTGATGATGCAAAAGTTATTAAAATTGGCATGTCACATGTATCCATGCCACCAAAACCAAAGATGTCATATAAAATTCCCAAAGAAAAACATACCCATATCCTATGTGCCAAACGTAGGATAAAACTAAGCCTAGCCAAAACCAACCTTCATTCTGCACCATCATATAAATGAGGTTGAACACAAATAAATTTGTTGCATGTTAGGAAAATATATACTCCAACATATCAAACATGAAATTATGGAGAAGTACTTGCATGAAAGTAAACTTCAAGTACCCAAGCAGGAGTGCATCGACGATCGCGAGGAGGATTTTTCTTGTAGCATATTGTAATAGGAATGTGTTGCAATCTTATGTAATAGATATGTTGGAATTCTTAATCAGGGGTTTTCTCTTCGGAGATGTAATTAACAGAATTTTTTTGTAAATGTAAGAGTTCTGGAAATAAAGTACCTGCAATGTTTGATCCTATTTTTATTATACATCTATGTATTTAAAATTATTAACTCTGTATCAATGACGTGGACGCTTGTCTCAAGCCCGCCATTTTCCCGTCATCAGGAATCTAGCTTTCCTCCCTTTTCATTCATCTTCCGTTGTTCCTTGCAATGAAATAACCTATTATTAGGGGTTCATTCGAGATTACCAAAAGCTTTAGAGGATACCAGTGATCATTAGTAACCTCATATATAGGCAGTGTGTAGAATCGTGTCCCCTGCTTCTGTTATACGGTAACCTCGGATGTTTTGTTGTTTTGATTAGAGATTTTTGTCTACGATCTTCCTGTATATTTGATCAGGAAGAATCTAGCTTCATGTATATTTGATCAGGAGGAATCTAGCTGACATAAATGTCTTTAGCATTCAGGATATGCAAGAAATTCTCAATAGGATATATGCTTTATGTTGATTTCTGATTTCTGGAATGGCGCTAATTACTAGACTAACCATCAAGCATTATCACACTTCGTTTGAATTTGACAATGGTTGTTAAAGGTTGTTGCTATCCCATCTTAAGTTTGATGAAAGTTGTTAGGTCGACGAATAAAGATGTAATCTTGTATCTATATGCCGTCATGGTTGCAGTCCTAATTGTGCTGAACATAGTGTTAACTGTTGTTTTGCAATTAACTCTTTTAGATTTATTTCATCTCGTAACTAACTCCTTAGTCACTTTGCGTGCAAGCTTCTTGTGATGCTGTATTACCGACAGGGCCCAGAGATACCTTTCCTTTACATGGAGTGACAAATCCATGCCAACTCAACACACACTTTCGGAGATACTTGTAGAGCATCTTTATGATCACCCAGTTACGTTGTGACGTTTGATAGCACACAAGATATTGATCCGGGAGTTGCATGATCTCATGGTCGAAGGAATATGTATTTGACATTAAGAAAGCAGTAGCAATAAACTAAACGATCATATGCTATGATAACGGAAGGGTCTTGTCCATCACATCATTCTCTTAATGATGTGATCACGTTATCAAGTGACAACACATGTCTATGGTTAGAAAACCTTAACCATCTTTTGATCAACGAGCTAGTGTAGTAGAGGCTCACTAGAGACACTGTATTTGTTTATGTATCCACACATGTATTTAAGTTTCCGGTCAATACAATTATAGCATGAATAATAAACCTTTATTATGACTAAGGAAATATAATAATAACCACTTTATTATTGCCTCTAGGGCATATTTCCAACAGCTTCCCCCTGTCACCTGAGTTTGTTGCTGTCTTCTCTACTTTGCCACACGCGGAATCCGCTGTGTCCCACTTTGTCGCTGATAACCCACAAGTATAGGGGATCAATTGTAGCTTTTTTCGAGAAGAGTGTCGAACCCAACGAGGAGTAGAAGGAAATAACAAGTACTCCCTCTGTCCCATAATATAAGAACGTTTTTGGCACTAGTGTAGTGTCAAAAACGTTCTTATATTATGGGACGAAGGGAGTAGTTTTCAGCAAGGTGATGTCTGCAAGTGCTGAAATCGTAAGTAGCGAGTAGTTTGATAGCAAGATAATTTGTAACGAGCAAGCAACGATAATAGTGACAAGTATGCAGCAAGGTAGCCCAATCCTTTTGGGGCAAAGGACATGCCAAAATGGTCTCTTATAATAAGCAAAGCGTTCTTGAGGGTACACGGGATTTTCATCTAGTCACTTTCATCATGTTGGTTTGATTTATGTTCGCTACTTGGATAATGTGATACGTGGGTGGACCGGTGCTTAGGTGCTGTTCTTACTTGAACAAACCTCCTACTTATGATTAACCCTCCCGCAAGCATCCGCAACTACGAGAAAAGTATTAAGAATAAATTCTAACCATAGCATTAAACTCTAGGATCCAATCGGTCCTTTACGGAATAGTGCATAAACTGGGGTTTAAGTTTCTGTCACTCTCGCAACCCACCATCTATTTACTACTCCACAATGCATTCCCTTAGGCCCAAATATGGTGAAGTGTCATGTAGTCGATGTTCACATGACACCACTAAGGGAATCACAACATACATACTATCAAAATATCGAACACATATCAAATTCACATGATTACTTGAAACATGATTTATCCCGACCTCAAGAACAAAGGCAACTACTCACAAACAATAAGCATGCTAATGATCAGAGGGGTATTAATATGCATAATGTATCTGAACATATAATCTTCCACCAAATAAACCATATAGTAATCAACTACAAGATGTAATCAACACTACTAGTCACCCCCTAGCACCAATCTATAGTTCCGGTAACAAGATTGAATACAAGAGATGAACTAAGGTTTGAGGTGAGATGGTGCTGGTGAAGATGTTGATGGATATTGCCCTCCTCAAGATGGAAGAGTTGTTGGTGATGATGATGATGATGATTTCCCCCTTCGGGAGGGAGGTTCCCCTGGCAGAATCATTCCGCCGGAGGGCAAAAGTGCTCCTGCCCAAGTTCCGCCTCGAGACGGCGGCGCTTCGTCCCGAAAAGCCTCCCCTTATTTTTTCTAGGTCAAAATGACTTATATACCAAAAGATGGGCACCGGAGGTGGGCCGAGGAGGCCACAACCCACCAGGGCGTGCCAGGGGGGCCTGGTGCGCCCAGGTGGGTTTTGCCCACCTGGTGGCCCCCCTCTGGTGCTTATTGGCTCCAATATTCCTCAAATAATCCATAAAAATTCTCCGTAAAGTTTTAGCTCATTTGGAGTTGTGCAGAATAGGTGGCCTGAGTAGCTTTTCCAGGTCCAGGTTTTCAGCTGCCAGAATTCTCCCTCTTGGTGTGTTCCTTGTAAATTATGAGAGAAAAGGCATTAGAATTACTCCAAAAAGAATTATTATGGATAAAAGCATTATAAATAACAGCTAGGAAACATGATGCAAAATGGACGTATCAACTCCCCCAAGCTTAGACCTCGCTTGTCCTCAAGTGAAAACCGAAATCGAAAAACATGTCCACATGCTTTGAGAGAGAGGTGTCGATAAAAACAAAATACAGACATAGAAGCATCATGTTGATTATTATAACAGCAATAAAATTTAACATAGGACTTTTATCATAGAACTTGCATCATATACTTCCTATGAATAAGTAATAGTTCATCACACAATCGAAGTATAAAGCAAAAACTCTATTAGAAACCAGCAAACTATGTTCTCAGTCAACTTTGCAACTACAATTCATCATCTTTTCAGGAAGAGTCACGTGTCGGAGCCTTTTAAGCAAGTCCACATACTCAACCATCATATAGTCTTCTATGATTGCTAACACTCACCTCGTTCCCATGAGCAAAACGTTTGAACCGAACACATAGAAAGATAGGGGCGCATAGTTTCGCCTCCCAACATACTCACCTCAAGGGTGATGTCAACAATAATGATTCATGCTATCTATATTCAACTGGACATATGTGCCTAGATCTTTCCTCACCACATGATGCTTGCCAAAAGAGAAAATAAGAAGGAATAGAAGGAAAACTTTTGACTCTTTGCATAAAGGTAAATACATAAAAGTAAAAGATAGGCCCTTCGCAGAGGGAAGCAGAGGTTGCCATGTGCTTATTTGTTTGCATGCTCAATCCCTTAGTGCAAGAGAATGTCACATTGTATTGCCCCTTAAGATGACAACCTTTATTATGCAGTCTATCGCTTTTATTCTTTGTCATCCAAGTTCGTACAACGCTCAATTTTCTTTCATACTAAATGATCTTACATATTTAGAAGCAATTTTAATTGCCTTTTTGCACCGATGACAACTTACTTGAGGGATCTTGTTCAATCCCTAGGTAGGTAAGGTGGACACTTGAAAAAGATTTGGGTTTAAGGGTTGTTTGGATGCACAAGTGGTATCTCTACTTAGTGCGGAATTTTTGGCTAGCAAAGATAGGGGCAAGCACCACATGTTGAAGGATCTATTACAATATGACTTCTATGTGAATATAAACAAACATAAACCATTAAGTTGTCTTTCTTGTCCAATATCAACAATTTTTACATATAATATTTTGATGAGGGCTCACAATCACAAAAGATTTCTAGGATAGTATATCTATATGTGAATCTTCTCTTCCCTTATTAATTCCTTCATGAGTTGCATCATTGACTAATTCTATGTTTGTCAATCCCTAATAAAATGTTCTTACTTATACTTTTCCTTATGTGGTGCCATCACCTACCATAGGATTAGTATATAATCTTATTGATTTATTTCCCTTCTTTTATTTATTTCCTTTCTCTTTTTCTTTCTTTCTTATTTCTTTTCTTTATTTGCAACATGAAAGTAAAGAAAGCAAAAACTCAAACTGACTTTATTATATAACTTGCACACGATAACAATGATAGATCACTAAGCAAACTCTAAAAGAAGAGAAGATCGAACTAAACTTTATTCTTATAAGCAAAAGATTTAACTGGGATAAGTAAAAGTAAAAGATAGTGGGATGATACGGTACCGAGGCACCTCCCCCAAGCTTGGCGTAAGCCAAGGGGAGTGCTCGTACCCGATACTCAGTTCCCCTTTGGTGGTGGAGAAGGTGATGGTGGTGATGAAGCGATCTTCTCATTAAGGGCCAAGAGATCCTGCAACCGACGGATGACGCTCCGAAGATAGATGATATGCTCTTGATGCAGAATATTTTCGCAAGTGAGAGACTTATTTTGTATGCGAACCATTTCAAAGGCACGAAAAGCTTTAATCTCAGCAAGAGTAAGGTGAGTAAGATAGGGTTTAAGGATATCTTCTTCCTCCTACTCCTCGACTAACAGTGCTTGTGTTGCCACCGGGGATGGATCCACGATAGTTTCCTTGCCCTTGTCTCCTTCGATAGCGCCCGTGGGCTCCTCCCTCTTCGTCTCGATCTTCATCAGCCAAGAATCTTCTTCCATGTGGTTGGGGGAGTAGGAAGGCATGATGCCCAGCTTGACAAATGTGACCAGCAAGAAAAGAGAACAGAGGATTTTCTCCATGATACGGTGGTTAACAGGCTCGGGAAGTATATATAGATTTTTTTATCTTGGAGGACAAGCATACGGAAGAAAAACGGAGTACGGGAGGTGTCCCAGGTGGGCACAACCCACCTGGGCGCGCCAGACAAGCCTGGCGCGCCCTGGTGTCTTGTGCCCACCAGGGGACGCTTCCTGGCAGTTTCTTTATTCCTAAAATTCTTAATTATTCCAAAACTGACAAAAATATTTTTGCATATTTTTCTGAGTCTGTTTACTTACCGTACTACATACCTCCTTATGTTGACGATTCTGGAGTGTTCCGGAAGGACTCTTTTATGCACTCTTCCGGTGTCAAAGTTTGGACAATATTGCTTTCAACATTAATAGACGTACCTGAGATATAATGCTTTATTCGTTGCCCGTTGACAACCTTCGGGTTAGTGCCTTCGAAATTATTTATTTTGATGGCTCTAGACCGGTAATCCTCCTCGATGACATAGGGGCCTTCCCATTTTGAGAGGAGTTTGCCTACAAAGAATCTAAAACGAGAGTTGTACAAAAGAACATATTCTCTGACTTTAAACTCATGTTTTTGAATTCTTTTGTCATGCTGTTGGGGATATGACTATCAGGTATGACCCGCCCAGGAGGGGACGGGTCAACCACAATGACGGTTCATCCTAGAAGCCCAAGAGTATACCAGACGGCGGCTCATAGATAGGCCGGTAAGAGGGCCAAGCCCAGAGACGGCTTAAGGCCCATAAGTGTAAACCGCCATGTATGAGTATACTTGTAATATAAGGCATGTAAGATATGTCACCGAGCCGGACACGTTGTATGAACCGACTGGGACTCTGTAGGCCGCAGGGTGTCAACCCGTGTATATAAGGGGATGGCCCGACAGCGGCTTAGGGCGAGAAACATCAAATCGAGAGCCAGGCAAAGCGTGTTTGCTCCCTGGTAATCGAAACCTTAGCAATACCACCTCAACTGGAGTAGGCCTTTACCTTCACCACAAGGGGCCGAACCATTATAAACTATCCGTGTCCTTTGCCCCATTTAACCCCTTTAAGCTAACCTCATCGCAATGGCTCCACAACTAAGTCCTTCCATGAGGACATCTGCTGTGACACTTCCGTGATAGTTGGCACCCACCGTGGGGCCAGTGCACGGTGGTTTCGAGTTCTTAAAGGGCAGCTTCAAAGGTCTCAAGGGATACACTGTGGGCTGGATGACTAAGAGTCGTCACGGCTAGCTCTACATCGACAATGCAAGCTGGGGCCCCGAGACCGGCTCAATTGAGTACGGGTACCGGGTCCCCTTCGGCGGAATCCACGTCTTCATCGGCAAGATCGGCGAGCTGGGCCCCGAGCCGGACATCGGCACCGACATCATCGAGACGGCTCAGCATGCACGACCCGCCCCGGCTCAGCCAACCGGAAGGCACGTCTTCGTTGGGTTCACTGATAACCCACAAGTATAGGGGATCGCAACAGTTTCAAGGGTAGAGTATTCAACCCAAATTTATTGATTCGACACAAGGGGAGACAAAGAATATTCTCAAGTATTAGCAGCTGAGTTGTCAATTCAACCACACCTGGAAACTTAATATCCGCAGCAAAGTGTTTAGTAGCAAAGTAATATGATAGTAGTGGTAATAGTGGCAAAAGGTAACGATAGCTAAAGTAATATTTTTGGGTTTTGTAGTGATTGTAACAATACCAACAGAAAAGTAAATAAGCGAAGAACAATATATGAAAAGCTCGTAGGCATTGGATCGGTGATGGAGAATTATGCCAGATGCGATTGATCATGTAACAGTCATAACATAGGGTGACACAGAACTAGCTCTAGTTCATCAATGTAATGTAGGCATGTATTCCGAATATAGTCATACGTGCTTATGGAAAAGAACTTGCATGGCATCTTTTGTCCTACCCTCCCGTGGCAACGGGATCCTATTGGAAACTAAGGGATATTAAGGCCTCCTTTTAATATAGTACTGGACCAAAGCATTAACACATAGTGAATACATGAACTCCTCAAACTACGGTCATCACCGGTAAGTATCCCGATTATTGCCACTTCAGGGTTAACAGATCAATCCCCATAAAAGGTGACTATAGACTTGCAGAATAGGATCAAGAACTGTCATATATTGATGAAAACATAATAGGTTCAGATCTGAAATCATGGCACTCGGGCCCTAGTGACAAGCATTAAGCACAGCAAAGTCATAGCAACATCAATCTCAGAACATAGTGGATACTAGGGATCAAACCCTAACAAAACTAACTCGATTACATGATAAATCTCATCCAACCCATCACCGTCCAGCAAGCCTACGATGGAATTACTCACGCACGGCGGTGAGCATCATGAAATTGGTGATGGAGGAAGGTTGATGATGACGATGGTGACGGATTCCCCTCTCCGGAGCCCCGAACAGACTCCAGATTAGCCCTCCCGAGAGAGTTTAGGGCTTGGCGGCGGCTCTGTATCGTAAAACGCGATGAATCCTTCTCTCTGATTTTTTCTCCGCGAAAGTGAATATATGGAGTCAAGGTTGAGGTCGGTGGAGCGTCAGGGGGCCCGCGAGGCAGGGGCGCGACCCCACCCTCGTGGACAGGGTGTGGGCCCCCTAACGTGGATCTTTCTTCCAGTATTTTTTATATATTCCAAAATAATTCTCCGTTGATTTTTATGTCATTCTGAGAACTTTTATTTCTGCACAAAAATAATACCATGGCAATTCTGCTGAAAACAACGTCAGTCTGGGTTAGTTCCATTCAAATCATGCAAGTTAGAGTCCAAAACAAGGGCAAAAGTGTTTGGAAAAGTAGATACGACGGAGACGCTGATGAAGCTATGTACCTAGGGTAGGGTCATGGATCTGTCCAAGGTACCCTCCCCAAGGACATATCTAAAAAGAACCAGAAGCAGTCGAAGAAAAATCATCATCCACTCGACCATGAAGCTATGTTCCACTCGACAGTCTTGAAGACACTCGACTGTATGGACAATCACTCGACTACCAGAAGATCTAGAGCCACTCCACTCTGCAACGATCGGGAATTAAGTCATAGCCTTAATGGTCATTATTTATCTTTATTGCAGGCGTTACCAGTAACGTCTCCATCTTTATGTACCTTAAACCCTTTGTAACTAAGGGCGGGAGGGGTCTGGCGAACTATATATAAGCCACCCCCTCCTCAGGGACAAGGGTTCCCACTCTCTGTAACACACACGCATATAATCCAGTCGACCGCCTCCGGGCTCCGAGACGTAGGGCTGTTACTTCCTCTAAGAAGGGCCTGAACTCGTAAAACTCGTGTGAACAACTCGTATATAGCTAGGATCTTGCCTCTACATTCCTACCCCCCAATTCTACTGTCAGACTTAGAACCACGACAGTTGGCGCCCACAGTTGGGCAGGTGTCTTAGCGACTTGTTGGAGAGTTGTGATTTTTCCGATCCCCATCAACATGGTTTCAGGCGGAGGTTTGGCCAGGGGCCACGAGATCCGTCTCGGTGCGCTTGTATTCATCGCCGACGACTCCGCTTGGCTCCAGGAAGCGCCACTCGACGTCGAGGCGCTCCCTGTCCGCGGGGCAACGGACTTTCGCACGTGCGTCCGTGGCATCCTCCTACGGCAGCCGTCGACTCAGTATCAGTCGGCGCCCGTGCCGACCTCCCTCCCTGCAGCCCGCCGGGGCAAATGTTCCGGCCGGTCGAGGCTTCAGCGGTGGGTGAGGCACGCGGTGGCTCGCCAATCGGCCACCCCCCAGGTCGTGGCAATCGAGCCCGACGAAACTCTCTACGGCCTGTTTGACCTATCGACTGGCTCCGTAGAGACGGCATCCGAGTGCGACAGCAGTGACCCCGCGGCGGAAGTTTTGATGGTCAATGGACCATGTAGTCCTCCTGGCTTCACCCTGAGGACGGAGGCGATGGTGGCGGCGATCCGTCACGTGTCCACGAAGAGTACCGACCCGAACCCCTCTCTTCACAGAGGAGGGAGGAACTTCGCCGCCGGAACATGGATGCACTACACACTCCTATCGTTGGAGAAACCCCTGAGGCCCAGGCCTTGGAGGAGGCGCGCCTGGCCAACTTGGCTGAGCGCACTCGACTAGAGAACCTCCAGCGCGCACTCGACGAGCGTGCTCGACAGCGTGCTCCTGAGTCGTGTTGACGTCAACTTTTTCCACCTCCGACTCAGTTATACCGAAGTCCAATCCAGAATCTCGCAGCTGCGACCCGAATAGCGGAGTCAATCCAACCTTCCCAGTCGGAAGCTGGTCGAGGTTTGGTGCAGATCCTGGCTTTGCTCCGAGCCGCGGGAGAGCAGAATACAGTAGTATCTAAGTCGCGAAATAGGATTCACAGCAGATCCGTGGTTGCAGACATAGTCCAGTCGGCTCACAGCCCAAGATCGCCTCAGAGGCGTGAGGGACGTGGAGACCGACGAGATCAGTACAGAAACCGTGAGCAGTATGATCACTGACTCGATCACGATGATCGTCGTCGAGGGCCCACGCCTCCCCCAAGGAGTGGATCATACATGCCTCGGCAGCAGGATGACAGACGCCCTCACAGTGGTGGGCGAAGGATTCCAGTCGACCCCAGGGAACCGGGCTTTGATGCAAGATCTATTCTCGTTCAGGGTCTGGTCAATAGGAACAGAGCTCACAGAGAAGGCCCTGACAGAGATTTTCCAACCAGCAGCAGAGTGCATGTCTCAGGCCCAGAGTGCTTCAGCAGAGCCATCAGGTCTGCAGTGATTCCTCCCAACTTTAGATTGGCGATTGGAGTCAGTAAGTTCATTGGTGAGTCCAAGCCTGACACTTGGCTCGAGGATTACCGAGTGGCTGTACAGATCGGTGGCGGCAATGATGAAGTGGCCATGAAGCACCTTCCTTTGATGCTGGAGGGCTCGGCCAGGGTGTGGCTGAATCAGTTAGCTCCTGGTAGTATTTATACTTGGGAAGATCTTGCTCGAGTATTTGTCAGAACATTTGAAGGTACTTGCAAGCGGCCGACAGGGTTGACATAATTACAATGTTGCGTTCAGAAACCGAATGAAACTTTGAGGGATTATATCCAGAGATGGATCACGTTGCACCACACAGTGGAGAATGTGTCAGATCACCAAGCAATTTGTGCCTTCAAAGAAGGCGTTAAGTATCGGGAGTTGAATCTGAAATTCGGTCGGACAAGAGATATGACTCTGACTCGAATGATGGAGATTGCCACCAAGTACGCCAATGGTGAAGAAGAAGACCGACTCCAGAGTGGCAAGCACAAAGCAGTCGCCACGAAACCGGAGGAGGAAACTCCAGTCGAAAGCAGAAGCGCAAAGCCGAGCCAGCCGCTCCTGGTGAAGCCTTAGCCATGACTCAGGGGAAGTTCAAGGGGAAACCTAAAGGATCATGGAACCCCAAGAAAGTAAAAGATCAAGATGGAAATGATGTGCTGGATTTACCATGCCACATTCACACCAAGAAAGATGAAGAGGGTAATTTCATTTACCCAAAGCATACCACTCGACAGTGTCGACTCCTAATCCAGCAATTCCGAGAGAAACAACCCAAGGAAAAGGAGAAGGAAGTAGACAAAGTTGAGGATGAGGAGGAGGATGATGATGGTTACCCCCACGTCAATTCCACTCTGATGATTTTCGCTGATGTTGAGAGTAAGAGTCGACTGAAAGTCATCAACAGAGAAGTGAACATGGTTGCTCCGGTGACACCCAGTTATTTGAAATGGTCTCAGACTGCCATCACATTCGACCAGTCTGATCACCCAGCGCACATAGCCACCCCTGGGAGGCAAGCGCTTGTGGTCGACCCAGTAGTCGAAGGTACTCGATTGACTAAGGTTTTGATGGACAGTGGCAGTGGCCTGAATATACTGTATGCAGAGACGTTGAAAGGAATGGGCATTCCGATGTCCAGACTCAGTGAAAGCAATATGAGTTTCCATGGAGTCATTCCTGGCAAGAAGGCTGCATCACTCGGCCAGATCGCCCTTGATGTAGTGTTCGGTGATTCCAAGAATTACCGCAAAGAAAAGTTGACATTTGAACTTGTAGATTTCCAGAGTGCTTATCATGCTATTTTGGGCAGGCCAGCTTATGCACGTTTTATGGCTCGACCATGTTACGTGTACCTCAAATTGAAGATGCCTGGTCCCAAAGGAGTGATCACTATCACCGGCAATCGAAAGAAGGCAGAAGAGTGCTTCCAGAACGGCTCAAAGATCGCCGATGCACAGATGGCAGTAGTAGAATTGCAGGAATATCAAAAAAATGCAGATCCGAGTGATTTGTTGCGTGCTAAGAAGCCTGCAACGGATTCAGCATTCCAATCATCTGGTGAAACAAAGTCGATTCACATTCACCCGACGGATCCGAATGCTGCTCCGACTCACATCTCAACAACACTCAACTCCAAATAGGAAGAAGCGCTCATCCAGTTCCTCCGTGAGAACTGGGACATCTTTGCATGGAAACCTTCCGACATGCCAGGTGTTCCTAGGGGACTGGCTGAGCATCGTTTGTGAGTCGACCCAAATGTGAAACCAGTCAAAGAACATCTTCGACGGTCCGCCGTACAGAAGAGGAAGGCAATCGGTGAAGAAGTGGCTCGGCTTCTGGCAGCTGAGTTTATCTGAGAGATTTACCACTCCGAGTGGTTAGCTAATGTTGTCATGGTCCCAAAGAAGGACGACTCACTTCGCATGTGCATCGACTTATCAATTGGGCCTGCGCAAAAGATCACTTTCCTCTCCCTCGCATCGACCAAATAGTCGACTCGACTGCGGGGTGTGAGCGTTTGTCCTTTTTGGACGCTTATTCCGGGTACCATCAGATCCATCTGTACGGACCCGATGAGATAAAAACAGCTTTCATCACCCCATTTGGGTGCTTCTGTTATGTCACTATGCCATTCGGTTTGAAGAACGCTGGAGCCACATTCATACGGATGATTCAGAAGTGCCCGCTCACTCAGATCAGTCGGAATGTGGAAGCATACATGGATGACATTGTGGTCAAGTCACGTAAAGGTTCCGACCTACTGGCTGACCTTGCTGAAACCTTTGCCAACCTCAGAAGGTATGATATCAAGCTTAATCCATCAAAGTGCATGTTTGGAGTTCCAGGAGGAAAATTACTCGGTTTTCTCGTTTCCGAACGAGAGATCGACGCTAACCCAGAGAAAGTGGGTGCCATACTCCGGATGAAACGCCCTGTGCGTGTGCATGATGTCCAGAAGCTTACTGGTTGTTTGGCCACCTTAAGTCGATTCATTTCTCGCCTCGGTGAAAAGGCACTGCCTCTTTACCGACTGATGAAGAAATCAGATAAGTTCGAGTGGACTCCTGAGGCTGATGCAGCATTTGCAGAGCTTAAAGCCCTGCTTTCCACCCAGCCGGTGCTTGCTGCTCCAATCAGCAAAGAGCCTTTACTGCTTTACATTGCAGCCACTGGACAAGTCGTCAGTACAGTACTTATGGTCGAGCGGGAAGAAGAAGGAAAATCTTACAAAATTCAGCGCCCAGTATACTATGTCTCTAAAGTTTTGACTCCATCAAAGCAAAGATATCCACATTATCAGAAGCTTGTTTATGGGATCTATATGACCACGAAGAAGGTTGCACATTACTTCTCTGATCACTCCATTACAGTCGTCAGCGACGCTCCGTTATCAGAGATTCTGAACAATAGAGATGCAACTGGTCGAGTGGCAAAGTGGGCGATTGAACTCCTTCACTTAGATATCAAGTTCGAGGCAAAGAAAGCTATCAAGTCCCAAGAAATAGCAGATTTCCTTGCCGAGTGGATTGAACAGCAACTGCTGACTCAAGTACACTCGGAGCACTGTACCATGTTCTTTGATGGTTCCAAGATGCTGAATGGTTCCGGTGCTGGGGTAGTACTGGTATCCCCCCGAGGAGATAAGCTCAGATATGTCCTCCAGATTCACTTTGATTCCTCCAATAACGAAGCAGAATATGAAGCACTCCTATATGGGTTGCGTATGGCCATTTCACTCGGCGTCCGTCGCCTCATGGTCTATGGCGACTCAGATTTGGTAGTCAATCAAGTGATGAAGGAGTGGGACGTCAGAAGCCCAGCCATGACTGGTTACTGCAACGTGGTGAGAAAGTTGGAAAAGAAGTTCGAGGGGTTAGAGCTCCATCATATCCCCCGACTGAAAAATCAAGCAGCAGATGATTTAGCAAAGATAGGCTCCAAGAGAGAAGCCATTCCTAGTAATGTGTTCCTGGAGCATATTCATGCACCTTCAGTTCAAGAAGATCCCTTCAATGAAGAGCCCTCGCAGCCTAAGAGTGCCACAGATCCGACTGAAGTCGAGGTCCCAGCCGTGGTCGACTTGGTCATGGAAGTGTTGGTCATCACTCCCGACTGGACAGTACCATACATTGCATATATCCTTAGGAAAGAGCTCCCAGAAGACAAAGAAGAGGCTCGACAGATCGTCCGTCGATCCAAGGCCTTTACTGTAATAAGAGGACAACTATTCAGAGAAAGTGCAACTGGGGTTAGCCAGAAATGCATAACACCAGAAGAAGGCCGAGTGATCCTCCACGACATCCATTCGGGGACCTGTGGTCACCATGTGTCCTCTCAGACCATTGTGGCTAAAGCATACCGAGCTGGATTCTATTGGCCATGAGCAAATGAAATGGCGAAAGATATAGTCGACAAATGTGAAGGCTGCCAGTTCTACTCCAATATGTCGAACAAACCTGCATCAGCCCTGAAGACCATCCCACTCATCTGGCCCTTTGCGGTTTGGGGATTGGACATGGTTGGTCCACTGAGGACTGGTAGGAGCGGCTTCACTCATGTGCTTGTAGCAGTCGACAAGTTTACCAAATGGATTGAAGCCAAGCCTATTAAGAATCTTGAAGCTAGTACTGCTGTCAGCTTCATCAGAAAGTTGATTTTCAGATATGGGGTTCTGCACAACATCATCACTGACAACAGATCGAACTTCGATTCTGATGAGTTCAGAACCTTCTGCGCGTCACAAGGCACACGAGTCGACTATGCTTCAGTCGCCCATCCCCAGTCAAATGGACAAGCAGAGAGAGCAAATGGCCTGATTCTCAAAGGACTGAAACCCCGACTGATGCGAGATCTCAAGCACGCAGCAAGCGCCTGGGTTGATGAGCTTCCATCAGTTCTTTGGGGATTGAGGACAACTCCTAATCAGTCAACTGGCCGAACTCCATTCTTCTTGGCCTATGGGGCTGAAGCTGTTTTACCGAGTGACTTGCTTCATAGTGCACCACGAGTTGAGCTCTTCTCTGAAGATGAAGCAGAATAAGCTCGGCAAGACGCAGTCGACCTCCTAGAGGAGGAAAGAGAGATGGCCTTGATCCGGTCGACCATTTATCAACAAGACTTGCGTCGATTCCATGCTAGACACGTGAAGGGTCGAGCCTTTCAAGAGGGAGACTTGGTTCTTCGAGTGGATCAGCAGAAACCAGACAAGCTCGCCCCAGCTTGGGAAGGTCCCTTCATTGTCACCAGAGTGCTCCACAATGGAGCATACCACCTTTACAGTGTCAAGCATAAGAAGGACGAGCCACGGGCTTGGAACGCGGAGCTGCTCCGCCCCTTTTATACTTAAGTATTCGTTCGAATAAAATGTAATAAGAGCTACCGTTGTAATTTGTTTATCAAAGACAAGAGCTTTATAGTTGAAAGTGCGTTATATCGACTAGAGGGGGGGTGAATAGGCGATTTTTATGGAAGTCTTCAAAACGTGGGAGTTATGAAGACAAACAGTGAAGATTATGCCTATTACTATGCAGCGGAAGTTAGATTACACTAGGCCAGCCATGGTCATGTATTCAATAGAGTGAAAGCACAGAGACAAACAGCTTCAGTGTAATAAGGATCAGGTAGGAAGAAGTTATGAAGCCAAACAGATCATGCATTCACGTTGTGAAGACAAATGATAAAGCAAGCATGCAATGGCTTCACAATGAGTAACAGTAAGAGAAGGAAGTGAAGATAAAACCAGTGACTCGTTGAAGACAATGATATGTTGGACCAGTTCCAGTTGCTATGACAACTGTACGTCTGGTTGGAGCGGCTAGGTATTTAAACCTTAGGACACACAGTCCCGGACACCCAGTCCTGAACACACAGTTCAGGACACCAAGTCCTCACCGTATTCTCCTTGAGCTAAGGTCACTTAGTCCTCGCCCAATCACTCTGGTAAGTCTTCAAGGTAGACTCCCAAACCTTCACAAACTTCGTTCACTGGCAATCCAAAATGTCTCTTGGATGCTCTGAACGCGACGCCTAACCATCTGGAGAATTCACAGTCCTTAAGTGTAATAAGTCTTCAGATCACACAGACAAGAAGACTCAAGTGATGCCCAATTTGCTCTGTCTCTGGGTGGTTAGGGGTTTTCTCCTCACTAGGAATTTTCTCTCAAAGGCTTCGAGGTGGGTTGCTCTCAAACGACAAAAGCCATGCACTGAAATCTGAGCAGCCAACCGTTTATGGTTGTGGGGGTGGGCTATTTATAGCCACTTGGCAACCCGACCTGATTTGTCCGAAATGACCCTAGGTCACTAAGGAACTGACACGTGTCTCAACGGTCAGATTTCGAACTCTCATGGCAACTTTACTTGGGCTACAAGCAAAGCTGACTTGTCCGGCTCTGGACAAGATTCGCTCTCATTGTCTTCACTCGAAGACATAGGTTTTTGATTTAGGCATCACTTCAGTCATTCTGACTGGTTCTCCTGGACCCCACTTAACAGTACGGTGGTTCATATGACTCAACACAAAATAAAAATAACTACGAAAGATCTAAGTCTTCGAGCTCCATAGGCTTCATAACGTGTCTTCTTTTGTCATAGTCTTCAATGTGAATATCTTCATATACCACCTTTGTCTTCAATGTCTTCATACATTTTTAGGGGTCATCTCTGGTAGTAAAACTGAATCAATGAGGGACTTCTACCTGTGTTTTCCTGCAATTCTCACAAACACATTAGTCCCTCAACTAGGTTTGTCGTCAATACTCCAAAACCAACTAGGGGTGGCACTAGATGCACTTACAATCTCCCCCTTTTTGGTGATTGATGACAAACTAGTTGAAGTTTTCAACGGGGAATATAAAGTGTGAAGTTTGTAAAGGATAGGGAATTGTCTTCATAAGTTGCAAGGGCTCCCCCTGAAGATGTGCATATAAATTAATTTGCTTTTGGAATGCAAATGCACATGGCAGGTTGTACTTGTGGAGATCCACTTCAGCTTATGATGACAATCCACTATGCATGTGAAAGTATATGAAGATAATGACATGCATAATGGAAAATGGACGTCTGCAGAATGAGATAAGTGCGGAATTTATCGTCGCACATGCGGAATTTATCTTCGCAAACAGAGTGGCAAACAAGTAGCAGACGACCATCGAGTTTTAGTGTTTACAACTCAGAGAACCAAATGAAGCAAAATCAAGAGTTGTAAACACGAAGCAAAATGTAGCAAAAAAAATATAGCACCCGCCCATATGGACCCGCTTGAAGACTATCAACCCATACGCTTCTCCCCCTTTTGTCAGCAAGGACTAAAAAGGTTCGAAGACATAGAGTGTCTACTCGTTTCCAGGAGCAGCAGGGTCGTTGGAGGTGTTTGGCGGTGCAGACGAGCTTGGAGGTGCTGAAGCAGGTGGCGGTGATGTAGCATCGTCGTCTTCATCAATGATCCTTGCAGTAACTGTGGCAGCAGATGAAGAAAACTCAGAGTCTTCAAGTGATGGTGTGTTGCGCATCACAGCCCTTCTGGGAGGTGTGGTGTCAAACTTGAAACGCTCTGTGAAGCCATCCTATTCAAGTTCAGCTTCAGTACATATCATTGAGAGCCCTTTCCATGTACGACGGCACGTTTCATGTGTAACGAAAGCATTCTTGGTGGCTAGGTTTCGAAGACGATTGACATCCACCAAGAGGCTCTTCATCTGACGCTTTAGCCAGTCGTGATGCCTATCTTGCTTTTGGTGAAGGGCCACAAGAAGCTCTCGGTCATTGAGGACACGAGCACGCTTCTTGGGTCTTGGAGCATTTGCGTTGTCTGTGGCTTCAGTAGATGCTGGTGCACGTGTAGTGCCAGCCAACAGATATACCCTGGATATGGCTTCAACACCTTCAACATTCTGCGTGAAGCTCTGGTGTTCTGCATTCTGAAGACTTATCGGTTGCTTGGCAGGCTCAGAGTATATTGCTTCAGCAGAGGTATCCACATCTGGCAAGAAGATCCGATGGTTTCGGGCAGAGGGCTGATACGAGATCGTAGAGTGCAGTTTGATTAGCCTCATCACCCAAGGAGCATAGAACTTCAAACCAAATAATTCCGAGCCTGACGCTGCAAGTTGGCGTATGAAGAGATCCTGTGCGTTGAAGCATTTTCCATGCAGGATATAGAATATGAGAGTCTTCATTGCACCCTCGATCTTGGCATGTGGTGAGTGTCCCTTTATGGGCCAGAGAGTCCGCCGGATGATGTGATATATGGTCCTGGGCAGGTACTCTAGGTCTTCAACGAAGAACTCAGTTGGATAGGGTGCATCCTGAGGCAATGGCTTCATCATTGAGAGCATCTGACTCATATTTGGTTCAGGCCTCTGGAATATGCTCTCAATAGCTTCAGAATGTAGTTGACAACCTTCCTTGAAGAATTCGCCAGGAGTGGGCAGGCCGGTGAGCTCAATGATATCAAATGCATTGGCTTCATGATGGACATTGCCGGTCATCCACTCCAGGACCCAAGTCTTCGGATCTATGTTGTATCCTTTTATATGGAGAGTGGCATAGAACTGAAGCAGAAGCTCTTCATTCCAGTGCTCTTCATTAGTCACAAACGGCAGCAGACCCACTTGCTTGAAGCAATCCAAAGCTTCCTCAAGACATGGCAGACCAGCAATGGCTTCAACCTCAAGGCGCTTGTGCGGAAAGATGCGACCTTGGTTGTATAAGATGCATGAATAATAGCTGCGCTGAGAATAGCTCCAGAACCTGTCTGATACAATCCTTTCCCTTGAATAGGGGTTCTTGGAGCTATTGAAAAATGTATTGTCTGCCTTGAGGCTGTTAATATCAAAGGAGCCAGGTGCTGATGCAGGACCTGGAAACCTTGGAAGCCTTGGGACTGGCTTATGGACATGAGGCCTGTGCTCAATATGATAATCAAACTGTGGACCTGCAGCAGACTCAGGGACTGAAGTGTCTGGCTCAGTAGCTTCGCTGTCCACTGAAGCATTTGGTGGGGCGGGCTCCACATTGGCTTCAGTGTTTGTGGTGGCAGCCGCAACATTTTCTTCCTCCGCTTGTGTAGTTGGAGGGACAACCTCAGGCACGTTCTCCCGGAGAACTGCATCTTGATGGGGCGGGGAAGTGGGTTCTGGTGGTGCTTCTTCATTGTCTTCGGCTGATGCAGCCGGAATTTCTGCAGTATGGACTTGAGGCCGTGGACCTTTGCGAAGCCTACGGAACGCAGACGACACTTGTGGGTTCAGAGTGGGCTGGACCTCAAAGTCTTCTTCCTCCAGAGGGCGATCCGCCCATGACTCATCTTGTGCCATTGGCGTCAGAGGACGACCAATACTGATGAGTTTGCTTGTTTCAAGCTGAGGAAGGGCTGCATCATCTTGTACATTGTCTTGATGACCAATGTCTTCAGCAGCGATGGGGTCGGCTGCTGGAATATCTTCAGCTTCAGGAGCCTCTGTGGGAGCAGGCTAATGAACTGTCAGTCTTCTTTCTGCATTGGGGTGAAGGACAGAGAGGGGTTCAACTATCAAGGGCTCTGAGGGAGCAGCCCGAGATTTCTTGATCTTGCGTTTCTTTTTGCTGGGGGCAGTAGGAGAGGCTTCAGAGCTTTTCCTTTTCCTGGCTTCAGCCTCTGCATTCCGTGTCTTCTTAAGCTCTGAAGCGGTTGACCGGCTCTTTGGCTTCGAGCCAGTCGTGGCGGTTGGGAAGACAATCAGAATAGCTTCTTGTCTTGGTGCCTCTGGTTCGTTCACAGCATGCTGCTTCTTCTTCTTAGCGGCCATCTTGGGGTCGATGCCAGGATGCCCAAGTGCCTTGCACTTCTCGGCCTCATTGTAGGCCTGCACACATCGTTCTGCCAGAGACTTCATCCGCTCACGCGAGCCCTGAGCTTCAGCACGCTTCTTCAGGAAATTTTCCTTGAGCTCATGCAACATGGTTTTGAAGCTCTTCACTTCCTGCACGCTGAGCCTGGCCATGTGCTTCTTGAACTGAGCCTTTTCATGATCAATTTTCTGCTTCAGCTCAACTATGCGCTGAGCAATGGCAAGTTCTGAAGCAATTGCGCCTTGGAAGGCGACGCTGAGACCGACAGGCAGCTATAGATCTTCGAAGCTGATGTCTGGTGAGGCAAACCATTCATCGATGAAGTTGTGGATGATGGCGACATCAAAGAGAGGTAAATTGTTGAAGATTTCAGCTTCTTCTTTGCTTTTGATAAGCTGCTCTAGAGCGTCATCTCCCAGATCTTCATCGCTTGATAGATCAATGGCTTCGCTGCGTAGAATGGCAGCAGCAGTGAGCTCTTTGCCTGTTTGTTGCTGGGGCTCCTTTTCCTTCTGGGGCTTGGAGACGCGGGATACGTCTTCAGACTGCACACTGACTTCAGGAGGTGCAGTTTTCAATGGCTTCGCCCTTGAGATTTTTGAGGAAGGAGCCGGTTTTGAAGCTTTTGGTTTCTTCGTCTGCTTCGGTTTCGGCACAGCAGGAGCTTCATCAGACTCAGAGTCAGCTGGAGGGTCATTTACGGCAGTCCCTTGGACTAAGATGTGAGTGATCAGGCCCTCGAGATTGGCAAACAGACCGATTACATTGGGTTCCGGGTCGCGTGTGCCATCTGCCCTTGGTGCGGAGGGACCAGGGTTGAAGTCTAACCCAAATTTCTTCTTGTTTAGCTTCGCTGACTGTTGGGCAAACTGAAAGTTGCGCTTGAAGAGATTGTCGTCACGACACCAGAGGAGTGACGACGGATGCGCATCATCAGGCTGTGGTCCTCGGACCATGCATGGGTAGAAGCCTTGAGCAATGGCTTCATCTCTGGTTCTAGGTACGAGATTCTTGAAACGGATGTCCCCCCATGGTCTCCTGATGGCACTTTTCTCAGCATACTCCTCAGTGACGAAGCGGTATTTGAACCACTGTTCTGCCCAATAGCATCGAATCCATTGGATCCGGGTCTTGCGCTGCCCATAGCTCTCTTCTGGATCTGTTTTGTACATTTCTGCCAAGTCTTCAGGCAGATCCTTGGAAGTTCCCTCACGTCTCTGTCTGCCCCCTTCCTTGCCGCTGCTTCTGAAGCCATAAACTTTAACTTGAAAGGCTTCAAAACTTTCAAAGGCTTCAAAGGCTTTCTTTTTCTAGACCAACAGGAACTGGCTTCAGGAGAGTTTATGTGATGCTGTAGGAATTCTGCAAATGAATGCAGACTATGAGAACCGAAGGATTCTCCCACGGACATGTACCTGTGACAGCATTAAGGTGCGAGGGAAGGGGAAGAGGTCATATGCATTCTCAGAAGGTTTTGAAGATTAATCAGTTTAGAAGACATTGACCTCATCGTGCGAAGACATTCACTCATAGATAAGAAGTTGGTTCCAGATTTGTATGAACCCACAGATCAGTACAAGTGAGGAATCTAACTACTTTATGAAGCACAAGTGAATATACTAGGCATGTTATGAGATGCAGCGAGAGATCTGACTAGTGTGAAGAGAAACTTCTTATGGTAGAAAGTGACAGAACCATGAGATCAAAAGAGGCTGTAAAAAGAAGTTTTATTTACCACACTGGAACTGCTAGACGGAAGGGAGTTGATTCCGAGCAGTTCAGTCCTCCGTGCCCTAACTTGGCGACGGAAAACACCTACGGCGACGGCGGAGAGGACGATGTCCGCGGTCGGCGTGAGGACGGCGTTGGAGAGGTTGCGGCAGTGAAGCGCTTCGTCTCCGGCGTCGTCGAGTGCTAGCGGTGGCGCTAGGGTTCGTGCGAGGGTGGAAGAAGGAGATAATGACCGCGGTAAGTGTGAATTTATAGGCTCAGGGGCGGCACTGTGCTATTACACAGGTGCCCCTGGCGGTTCGCATTTGAGGAACGCGTGGCCAGTTAGCGGAAGTTTGGGGTTTGTTCCACGTCCCACGCACGCCTAAATTGTCGGGCGGTCGTTCCTGCTTCTCTGGATTTTATGTGGAGGAATGAGCATTAAAAACGGACTTTATGGTTGTCTCTATATCTTCAGCTGACAAGGACACAGTGAAGTCATTCGACAGTTTCAATAGAATGCATATGACTTGGAGAGATAGAATTTGAGATAGAAAGCATAGAGAGATTAGGGTCCGATCACATTCACTTAGTTCAAAAGATTCAACCAAGAAGACATAGCTATAAGTGAATGCTGTAGAGGACAGAACACTAGTATATATATATATATATATCTATACAAGCAACGTAGTGAAGATAATCATGAAGACATGTTTGAAGCCAAACCAAATGTGAAGACAACCAAATGTGAAGATATTGCAAGGTGACGCCATGAGTGAAACACTTCATAATAGAATGTTTGGTGGTGGCGTTACCCACCGTATAGGAAGTATTAGACCCAGACACGGCGCACAATTATCGTGGCACTCCGAAGTCAAATTCCACATTAATGTATTCACACTTAGAATGTATGTCTTCATTGAATGAAGATATACTTTACTTTGTGTGTTGCACATCTAAGTCATCAATATGCATAAGTGTTAGGATGTGTGCCCGATCACAGGACATTTGAGGATTCCAAGATATTTAGCTCACACCGTAACTTGCAAAATCTCTTCTCATCCAAGGGCTTGGTGAAGATATCCGCCAATTGCTCTTCAGTGTTGACGTGTATGATATCAATGTCTTCCTTCACAACATGATCTCTGAGAAAGTGATGATGAATTTCAATGTGCTTTGTCTTCGAGTGCTGAACTGGGTTGTTGGCAATCTTGATGGCGCTTTCATTGTCGCAGTAAAGTGGCACTTGCTTCAGATGAATGCCATAGTCCTTGAGTGTTTGCTTCATCCACAGAAGCTGAGCGCAGCAAGATCCAGCAGCAATGTATTCAGATTCAGTAGTGGAGAGAGATACACAGTTCTGCTTCTTTGAAGACCAACATACAAGTGATCGTCCCAGAAAGTGACATGTACCTGATGTAGACTTGCGATCAACCTTGTCACCAGCATAATCAGCATCCGAAAATCCAACCAAATCAAACTCTGAGCCCTTTGGATACCATAATCCTAGAGTTGGGGTGTGAGCCAAATATCGAAGAATTCGCTTCACAGCTAAGTGATGCGACTCCTTTGGAGCCGCTTGAAATCGAGCACACATGCAAACACTAAGCATAATATATGGCCTAGATGCACATAAATAAAGCAAAGACCCAATCATGGAGCGGTATACCTTTTGATCGAACTCTTTACCATTGTCGTCAGGACCTAGATGATGTTTGGCTGGCATTGGTGTTGTGAAGCCTTTGCAGTCTTGCATACCGAACTTCTTCAGGCAATCTTTGAGATACTTCTCTTGAGATATGAAGATGCCATTGCGTTGTTGTCGTATTTGAAGACCAAGGAAGAACTTCAGTTCCCCCATCATGGACATCTGATATTGCTCTTGCATCATATATCCAAACTCTTCACTGTACTTCTGATTGGTGCAGCCGAAGATAATGTCATCCACATATATTTGGCACACAAACAGTTCACCATCATATGTCTTCATGAAAAGAGTGGGATCCAGGGAACCAGGTATGAAGCCTTTGCTCTTCAGGAAGTATTTGAGTGTGTCATACCAGGCCCTAGGGGCTTGTTTAAGGCCATACAGTGCCTTGTTGAGCTTGTATACCATGTCAGGATGTTTTGGATTTTCAAAGCCAGGTGGCTGTGCAACATACACTTCTTCTTCAATCTTGCCATTGAGAAAGGCACTTTTCACATCCATTTGATATAGAAGTATGTTATGATGATTTGCATAGGCCAGCAGTATGCGTATAGCTTCAAGCCTTGCCACAGGAGCAAATGTTTCATCGAAGTCAATGCCCTCCACTTGAGTATATCCTTGAGCAACGAGACAAGCTTTGTTTCTGACAACTTGACCATGCTCATCTTGCTTGTTGCGGTATATCCATTTGGTGCCTATTATTTTGTGCTTCCGTGGATCAGGACGCTTAACCAGTTCCCATACATTATTCAGCTCAAACTGTTGAAGCTCTTCTTGCATAGCTTGAATCCATTCAGGTTCCATGAAGGCTTCTTCAACTTTCTTGGGTTCTGATATTGAGACGAATGCAAAGTGCTCACAGAAGTTTGCTAGCTGAGTTGCCCTTGAACGAGTGAGTGGACCAGGTGCATTGATGCTGTCAATTATTCTGTCAATCTGCACTTCATTGGCAACACGAGGATGTACAGGGCGAAGACTTTGCTCTTGCTGATCTGTGTTGTTGTTGGGAGGAATGTATTCAGGCTGAGCATTGTCTTCATGTTGATCAGGTGCTGAGATGATAAGTTCTTCTTCAGGATGAGCTTCAGAAGGTATAATCTCTCCAGTTCCCATAAGCTTGATTGATTCACTAGCTGGAACTTCATCTAGCACATTTGGCAGTTGCTCTCTTTGTGAACCATTTGTCTCATCAAACCGCACATCCACTGTTTCAACCACTTTGTAATGGAAGATATTGAAGACTCTGTAGGAGTGTGAATCCTTTCCATATCCTAGCATAAAGCCCTCATGTGCTTTAGGTGCAAATTTTGAAGTGTGATGTGGGTCCTTGATCCAGCACCTTGAACCAAATACTCTGAAGTAACTAACATTTGGCTTCTTGCCAGTTAGGAGTTCATAAGATGTCTTGTTCAGAAGCTTGTGAATATAAACACGATTGATTGTATGGCATGCAGTATCAATGGCTTCAGTCCAGAATTTTCTTGGAGTCTTGTACTCATCTAGCATCGTTCTGGCCATCTCAATGAGTGTTCTGTTCTTGCGTTCGACGACGCCATTCTGCTATGGCGTGTATGGAGCTGAGAATTCATGTGTGATGCCCAAGGTATCAAGATATGTATCAAGGCCAGTGTTCTTGAATTCAGTGCCATTGTCACTTCTGATGTGCTTTATCTTGGCGCCAAAATTGTTCATAGCTCGATTGGCGAAGCGTCTGAAGACATCCTGCACTTCAGTCTTGTAAAGGATTATGTGCACCCAAGTATATCTAGAGTAATCATCAACAATGACGAAGCCATAGAGGCAAGAAGAAGTAGTAAAGGTTGAGTAGTGAGTGGGACCGAAAAGATCCATGTGGAGCAGTTCGAAGGGTTGTGTAGTAGTCATGATTGTCTTCGAAGGATGTTTTGCCCTTGTCATCTTCCCTGCTTCACAGGCACCGCATAAGTGATCTTTCTTGAACTTGACGCCCTCGATGCCTATGACATGCTTCTTCTTCGCAAGGGTGTGGAGGTTCCTCATGCCAGCATGCCCAAGCCTCCGATGCCAAAGCCAGCATTCTGAAGCTTTTGCAAGAAGATATACTGCAAGTTGTGGTCCTGCTGAGAAATCTACCACGTACAAATCACCTTTCCGATACCCTTCAAACACTAGAGACTTGTCAGATTCCATTAGTACCAGGCAACGATATTTTCCAAACATTACGATCATATTCAAATCGCAAAGCATTGAGACAGCCATTAAGTTGAAGCCAAGGGATTCAACAAGCATGACTTTATCCATGTGTTGATCCTTTGAGATTGCAACTCTACCTAGAACCAATACCTTACTTTTACCAGTGTCAGCAAATGTGATGTGGCTCTTGTCGGATGGACGTAATGTTGAGTCCATAAGAAGGCTTCTTTTGCCAGTCATGTGATTTGTACACCCACTGTCAATAATCCATTCTGAAGACTTTGAAGTTGCTGGTGTCGTACCCTACAGTGCAGTTAGGGGGATAGGCTTCACGAAGAGAATTGTGAAGCATAAACATTTGACGAACCAGTGGGTTATGAAAACTTAGATCCAGATTAGGACTAATAGGGAGAGTAGCATGCGATTCAGGAACGAAGTACATAATGATGCCATTCGGGCATTTTATCTTGCGCCCTACAAGATTTTTAAGGTCCCCAGCGATAGCATCAGAAGATTTTGTTTTTCTGCTGGAGACCTTTCCCTGCAAGAGAGAGTTAAGCTTTCTTAACCACCCACATCTTCAAGGGTGGCTTAGAAGCAATAAGTCTAAGTGCAGCATCTGAGAATTTTGGCTTTGAAGCCTTAGCAAACAGTCTAGCAGGTGGACAATAATACTCATAGGAATAAGCAGAATAATTTTTGGTCATATGAACATGACGATTCGAAGAACCGCTCTCATATTCATATGCCTGAGTATGGTTTCCCTGCAAAACATTTGCGTTAGTGTGACTCAGGTGAGTCCTTTGTTTGTATGAAGCCTTTGGACCATATGAAGCCTTTGGTCTGAGGTTTGTCTTCTTCAAGTGAGGTGTCATGAAGACATTCACAGGAAGATTTTCCAGACACTTTTTCGGAACCCAAATCTTCTTCATAGGCGATCCATTCCTGCAGTTAGTACCAATGTACCTGGCAAACACTTCACCATTCTGATTCTTAAACAGTTTATAGTTTGCATCAAAGGATTCATCAATGATAATGGGGTTAGCACAAGTGAAGCCAGATAAATTGGATGGATCTGCTGAAAGTTCCTTTGCAGCAACCCATGTGGTTTTGGGGTACTGCTCAGGTTTCCAGTAAGAGCCATCTGCATTTATTTTCCTCACGAATCCAACACCCTCTTTCCTAGGGTTTCGGTTCAGAATCTACTTCTTGAGGACATCACATAATGTCTGATGTCCTTTAAGACTTTTGTACATCCCTGTTTCAAGCAATGTCTTCAACCTAGCATTCTCATCAGCAATAGCAGTGGTATCCTCAGCAGAGGGGTTAGTTACCACATCAACAGTTGAAGATATTGCAACAGCAGTAACAGTGGAACATTCAGCAACAGAAGTAGCATTATCACGCTCAATGCATTTAAGACATGGTGGTTCAAATCCTTCCTGAGCGGGACTGATCTGTTCGGAGCGAAGTGACTCGTTTTCCTTTTGAAGATCTTCATGAGCCACTCTCAATTTCTCAAGTTCTTGCTTCCTTTGAAGATAATCATAGGAAAGCTTTTCATGAGTTGTTGAGAGAGTATCAAGATGATCTTCAAGTTCCTGATACTTAACGTGAAGGTTTTTTATGTCTTCAATTAAGGATTCAGATCGAGTCATTTCAGCACCCAACAGATCATCGCTTCTGTCTAACAGTTTTTGAATATGTTCCATAGCTTTCTGTTGTTCAGTTGCAATTTTAGCAAGTGTTTTGTAGCTGGGTTTTGAATCACAGTTAGAGTCATCGTCACTAGATATTTGATAGCGAGTAGTGCGTGTGTTTACCTTGGCACCGCGTGCCATGAAGCAGTAGGTAGGAGTGGAGTCGTTCTTGTCATTTGTGTCGGTGTCGGTGATGCAGTCATTGTCTTCAGTGTTGAAGATGGACTTGGCGACGTATGCTGTAGCCAGACTCGCAATGCCAGAATCAGACTCCTCCTCAGACTCCACCTCTGCCTCCTCAGATGCGGACTCCTCCTCTGAATCCATCTCCTTGCCAACAAACGCACGTGCCTTGCCAGATGAGCTCTTCTTGTGTGATGAAGACTTTGATGAAGACTTGGAAGAAGACTTTGAGTATTTCTTCTTCTTCTTGTCGTCAGAATCATATTCCTTGCTCTTCTTCTTCCTTCTGTTCTCATTGTCCCACCGTGGACACTCAGAGATGAAGTGTCCAGTTTTCTTGCACTTGTGACATGTTTTCTTCTTGTAGTCATGAGCAGAAGCTTCATCATTCCTTGAGCTTGATCGTGAAGATTTTCTGAAGCCTTTCTTCTTGGTGAATTTTTGGAACTTCTTCACTAGCATTGCAGGTTCTCTTCCAATGTCTTCAGGATCGTCAGAACTGCAGTCAGATTCTTCTTCAGATGAGGAAACAGCTTTTGCCTTCAAGGCACGAGTTCGCCCATAGTTTGGACCGTAGATATCTCTTTTCTCAGAAAGCTGAAACTCATGTGTGTTGAGCCTCTCAAGTATGTCAGACGGATCGAATGTCTTGAAATCAGGACGTTCTTGAATCATCAGGGCCAGGATGTCAAACGAACTATCAAGTGATCTCAGCAGCGTCTTGACGATTTCATGTTTGGTGATTTCAGTGGCGTCGAGGGCTTGAAGCTCATTTGTGATGTCAGTGAGCCGGTCAAATGTGTGCTGGACATTCTCATTGTCATTTCGCTTGAAGCGGTTGAAGAGGTTGCGAAGAACACCGATTCTTTGGTCTCTCTGGGTTGAGACGCCTTCATTGACCTTGGAGAGCCAGTCCCAGACCAGCTTGGATGTCTTCAAGGCACTCACACGGCCATACTGTCCTTTTGTCAAATGACCACAGATGATATTTTTGGCAGTAGAGTCCAGTTGAGTGAACTTCTTGACATCAGCAGCAGTGACACCTTCTCCAGCCTTGGGAACGCCGTTCTCGACGACATACCATAGGTCGACGTCAATGGCTTCAAGATGCATGCGCATCTTATTCTTCCAGTAGGGATATTCAGTTCCATCAAAGACGGGGCACGCAGCGGAGACTTTGATTATCCCTGCAGTCGACATAGCTAAAACTCCAGGTGGTTAAACCAAATCACACAGAATAAGGGAGCACCTTGCTCTGATACCAATTGAAAGTGCGTTATATCGACTAGAGGGGGGGTGAATAGGCGATTTTTATGAAAGTCTTCAAAACGTGAGAGTTATGAAGACAAACAGCGAAGATTATGCCTATTACTATGCAGCGGAAGTTAGATTACACTAGGCCAGCCATGGTCATGTATTCAATAGAGTGAAAGCACAGAGACAAACAGCTTCAGTGTAATAAGGATCAGGTAGGAAGAAGTTATGAAGCCAAACAGATCATACATTCACGTTGTGAAGACAAAACATAAAGCAAGCATGCAATGGCTTCACAATGTGTAACAGTAAGAAAAGGAAGTGAAGATGAAACCAGTGACTCGTTGAAGACAATGATATGTTGGACCAGTTCCAGTTGCTGTGACAACTGTACGTCTGGTTGGAGCGGCTAGGTATTTAAACCTTAGGACACACAGTCCCGGACACCCAGTCCTGAACACACAGTTCAGGACACCAAGTCCTCACCGTATTCTCCTTGAGCTAAGGTCACTTAGTCCTCGCCCAATCACTCTGGTAAGTCTTCAAGGTAGACTCCCAAACCTTCACAAACTTCGTTCACTGGCAATCCAAAATGTCTCTTGGATGCTCTGAACGCGACGCCTAACCGTCTGGAGAATTCACAGTCCTCAAGTGTACTAAGTCTTCAGATCACACAGACAAGAAGACTCAAGTGATGCCCAATTTGCTCTGGCTCTGGGTGGTTAGGGGTTTTCTCCTCACTAGGAATTTTCTCTCAAAGGCTTCGAGGTGGGTTGCTCTCAAACGACAAAAGCCATGCACTGAAATCTGAGCAGCCAACCGTTTATGGTTGTGGGGGTGGGCTATTTATAGCCACTTGGCAACCCGACCTGATTTGTCCGAAATGACCCTAGGTCACTAAGGAACTGACACGTGTCTCAACGGTCAGATTTCGAACTCTCATGGCAACTTTACTTGGGCTACAAGCAAAGCTGACTTGTCCGGCTCTGGACAAGATTCGCTCTCATTGTCTTCACTCGAAGACATAGGTTTTTGATTTAGGCATCACTTCAGTCATTCTGACTGGTTCTCCTAGACCCCACTTAACAGTACGGTGGTTCATATGACTCAACACAAAATAAAAAGAACTATGAAAGATCTAAGTCTTCGAGCTGCATAGGCTTCATAACGTGTCTTCTTTTGTCATAGTCTTCAATGTGAATATCTTCATATACCACCTTTGTCTTCAATGTCTTCATACATTTTTAGGGGTCATCTCTGGTAGTAAAACCGAATCAATGAGGGACTTCTACCTGTGTTTTCCTGCAATTCTCACAAACACATTAGTCCCTCAACTAGGTTTGTCGTAAATACTCCAAAACCAACTAGGGGTGGCACTAGATGCACTTACAATAGTCCTCTGGCACGATTGTTGTTGCTTTTGTTTACGTCTGAAAACCCCCAGTGGGTGACTTAGCTGTGAATCTGTTTCTCCTAAGTTTTCAAAAAACCTACCGAGTGGTGAGCCAGCCTCCCACTCGGGGGCTTAGCTGCGAACCCGTTTCGCCTAAGTTTTCAAAATCCTACCGAGTGGTGAGCCAGCCTCCCACTCGAAGGCTTAGCTACATTCCAGTACTCGCCTACGTTTGTAAAATCCTATCGAGTGGTGAGCCAGCCTCCCACTCGGTGGCTTAGCTGCAGTCCAGTACTCGCCTAAGTTTGTAAAATCCTACCGAGTGGTGAGCAATCCTCCCACTCGGGGGCTTAGCTACAGTCCAATACTCGCCTAAGTTTGTAAAATCCTACCGAGTGGTGAGCCAGTCTCCCACTTGGAGGCTTAGCTGCAGTCCAGTACTCTCCTAAGTTTGTAAAATCCTACCGAGTGGTGAGCCAGCCTCCCACTCGGGGGCTTAGCTGCAGTCCAGTACTCGCCTAAGTTTGTAAAATCCTACCGAGTGGTGAGCAATCCTCCCACTCGGGGGCTTAGCTGCAGTCCAATACTCGCCTAAGTTTGTAAAATCCTACCGAGTGGTGATCAATCCTCCCACTCGGGGGCTTAGCCGCAGTCCAGTACCCGCCTAAGTTTGTAAAATCCTACCGAGTGGTGAGCAATCCTCCCACTCGGGGGCTTAGCTGCAGTCCAGTACTCGCCTAAGTTTGTAAAATCCTACCGAGTGGTGAGCCAGTCTCCCACTTGGAGGCTTAGCTGCAGTCCAGTACTCGCCTATGTTTGTAAAATCCTACCGAGTGGTGAGCCAGCCTCCCACTCGGGGGCTTAGCTGCAGTCCAGTACTCGCCTAAGTTTGTAAAATCCTACCGAGTGGTGAGCAATCCTCCCACTCGGGGGCTTAGCTGCAGTCCAGTACTCGCCTAAGTTTGTAAAATCCTACCGAGTGGTGAGCAATCCTCCCACTCGGGGGCTTAGCTGCAGTCCAGTACTCGCTTAAGTTTGTAAAATCCTACCGAGTGGTGAGCAATCCTCCCACTCGGGGGCTAAGCTGCAGTCCAGTACTCGCCTAAGTTTGCAAAATCCTACTGAGTGGTGAGCAATCCTCCCACTCGGGGGCTTAGCTGTAGTCCAGCACTCGCCTAAGTCTGTAAACTCCTACCAAGTGGTGAGCAATCCTCCCACTCGGAGGCATAGCTACAGTCCAGTACCCGCCTAAGTTTGTAAAATCCTACCGAGTGGTGAGCAATCCTCCCACTCGGAGCCTTAGCTGCAGTCCAGTACTCGCCTAAGTTTGTAAAAATCCATCGAGTGGTGAGCCGTCCTTCTCCTTTGGAGCTGCGCCACAAATACAACGTACACTCCATCTCGCAAGGACGACGAGGTGCAGGTCGACCGCGGCCCTCTTCTCCGAGCTACGTCACAAATACAACATGCGCTCCATCCTTGTCCGCAAGGACGACGAGGTGCAGGTCGACTGCAACCTCCTCCTTCGAGCTACGCCACAAATACAAAGTGCGCTCCATCCTAGTCCGCAAGGACGACGAGGCGCAGGCCGACTGCAACCCTCTTCTCCGAGCTACGCCACAAATACAACATGTGCTCCATCCTTGTCCGCAAGGACGACGAGGCGCAGGTCGACTCCAACCTCCTCCTTCGAACTACGCCACAAATACAACGTGCGCTCCATCCTTGTCCGCAAGGATGACGAGGCACAGGTCGACTGCAACCTTCTCCTTCAAGCTACGCCACAAATATAACATGCACTCCATCCTTGTCCGCAAGGACGACAAGGCGCAGTTCGATTGAAGTCTCCGTTTTAAGGCTGCATCTCAAACACGAAGGTCACTCCAAATAGGGAGCAGATTTCAAAAGCAATCACAAGCATATTCAAAAGCAGTTCGCGTAAATCCTAAAGTTCCAAGCGATAAATCAAAAGTATTCGGGCATCAAGCCCGAAGGAGTTTAATGGTTACAGCAACCACTCGGCATTCTGAGGCAAATTTAAGACAGGTTTAAATCTCATAGTTTGTTCACTCGGCTGGAGGAGGGCTGGCGGGTTCGACGAATTCATCCAAGTCGATTCCATCTGCGATCCGAGTAGCATCAGTGATGAAAGTCTCCATAAAGGACTGGAAGTCGTGCCGTTTGGTGTTGGTGACCTTGATTGCCGCCAGCTTGTCTTCACGAGCTTCTTTACAGTGGACCCTTACCAAAGACAGCGCCACATCAGCACAGCACTGGGCAGAGGACTTCTTCCACTCTTGCACTCGACCAGGAATCTTGTTGAGCCGAGCCATCAGAGATTCAAGGTCATTTTGAAGCGTCGCCCTTGGCCAGAGTGATGAGTCGATCCGTGAAACTGCCACCTTCAGACGAGCGAGGTAACTTGCGACGCTGGCGACACAGGATTCCAGTCGAAGCACGTTCATGGCAGCTTCATCGCCGACCGGAGAAACGATAGGGTCTAAACCTGTCTCGATCCTTCCAGTTTCCTCGTCAAAGTTTTGGCAGAATTCTGCAGTCAAAGAGTTAGTGAGTCGACTAGACATGATTAACTTGCAAGCAGTAAAGCAGTCAGATTAAAAGGAGTACCTTCCAGCATAAGATAGAGTTTCTTAGCAAGAGTTCTCAGATAGGCTTCTGTGTCATTTCTCTTACGGACCGCGGACTCCAGCTTCTCATTTAGAGCAATCTTATCCTTCTTCAGATGAGTTACCTCTCGGTTGGACTCATTGAGACAGGACTTCAGCTTGTTCACCTCTCCTTCCAACGCTCCGACCGAAGCCAGCTTCTGGTCTGCAAGGGCAGTCTTATCTTGAGCTTCCTTCTGCGCAGCTGCAAGGTCCGAGTCCTTCTTCACCAGAGCCAACCTCATTTTCTCTGCAAAAGAAGCAATTGAATCAAACAAGGGATCGAAGAAATATCTTAAAAGACGATCGACATGAACAGTCGACAGGCAGTTACCTTCCATACCAACAGCTTCATCTTGAGCCTTCTTCAACTTTTGTTGGGCCAGCTCCAAGTCGAGGTTGAGTTGCCTCTGCTTCTCTTCAAATTAGGCAAACTTAGAAATGAGAGTACAAGATTTCTGCAGAAGATAAAAGACATGTCAATCGACAAGATCAAAGATTATTTACTTCCGAGTGAATAAAACTTAAAGGTTTGGTCAGACCCCAGCCGACTGCCCGCAGTGGACCACGGTCTCGGGGACTACACCCAGCGGGTGCACTTGGCATGCCCCTGCTGATTCAGACCCCACTCGACCGGTCTGCCTGAGTCGAGCCAAAAAAAAGAAGAGCTATTCAGACCCCGGCCGACTGCCAGCAGTCGACCGCGGTCTCGGGGACTACACCCAGTGGGTGCACTTGATGTGCCCCCACTGGTTCAGATACCACTCGACCGGTCCTCCCGGGTCGAGTGGAAGAAACGAAAGTAAAAAGAACTCAGACCCCAATCGACTGCAGTCGACTGCGGTCTCAGGGACTACACCCAGTGGGTGCACTTAGCGTGCTCCCACCGGTTCAGATCCCACTCGACCAGGCCGAGTGGAAGAGCACTCGACCAGGCCGAGTGGAAGAGCGCAAATACCAAAGACAACGACACACCCAGTGGGTGTACAGATTTGACGCAAACAATAAGAGATTGTATGAAAGAAAATATTTCAGGTAGCATATCCTAATAGAACAAGGTCAGTCGAAAGTCTACTTACCTGGACATTGGCCCGGAGAGCCGCGCTGGCATCGTAAGCGGCCTGGCTGTTCTCGTGCACCATCTTCATCCGTTCCATCATCACGTTAGCCTGACGGATGGCTTCCACTGCCGCGTCGGACTGGCTTTCCGTAACATGGTAGTTGGTGAAGAAGGGGGCAGACGACCCAGGTGCAGCAGCTTGGAGCTCCGAAGCGTGAGGTTGGACGACTGAAGGAAACACCGGTACAATCGACGGTGCATGGCGCTCACTCGACAATGGGACAGCAAAAGTTACAGAGGCCCCACCTGCGTCTTCAGATGGCCGGGCGGTTGGTGTTGTCATCGGTCCCTACTGAGATGTCTTGCCAGCTACTACTTTTTTGTTCTTTATGGGCCTAGGGGCCGCATCTTCATCATCATCCGGAAGATTGATGATGTTGGGCGGGGCTGCAGAGGAATCAGTCGAACCCAAGTGAATCGCTAGAATTTAATCGACCAAGTAATCAAGAACAAGATCATGAGAGTTTTACCTGGGTTGGAGGTAACCCCGTCTTCCATTTCCTCGTCTCGGTATTGGTATGAAGAAGTTCCAGATGTAGCAGCACTGCAATTTCAACATTCAGTCGGTTATGTTCTGTTGCCCGAGTCCACCAAAAGAACGAGTCAGATAATTACCCGGAGATGGTGGGGATGGTCACTTTGATTCTGGGCAAAGCCTTTGGTGGTTTGGAGGAGGTGGCTTTTGATCCTTTCGGCACGGGAGGCGGCGCAATCTTGAGCTATTTCGATACCTTCTCAGTCGGCGCGGGAGAAGACGTCCGAGGGCGCTTCGAAGGTTGCCCAGTCGGTGCGGCCGCCAGGTCAGGGGTGCTCGCTGGGTCTTGGGCATGCTTGTACCTCCTATCTCTGCGAGGAGGCGAGTCGACCCCCTCGTCATCACTTGAGTCGTCGCTCTCCTCATCCTCTTTTGCATCCGAGTGCCACTCGCCACTCTCGCCCCCGCTCGCCCCTTCCTCGGCATCTTGCTCCTGCACTCCATTGGGCATCGAGTACATATCAATAAGAGCCTGAAAAGACAATGAACGAAAGAAATACAGTCGACTGTCAACAAGATGTTACACAGTGAATCGAGGAGATACTTGATAATGCAGAATCATACCTGTTCCGGCTGGCGCGAATGGTCGAATGGAATCACCCTCCTAGACCCTCGGGGATTATCTTTGTTGCCGGTGATTCCTCTCAGCCACTTCTCCACCGTGTCTTCACTAACGTCCTCCGGGTGGATCCGAATGGAGTCCTCGAGTCCCGAGTACATCCACATCGGATGGTCACGGGCTTGGAGCGGTTGGATGCGTCGACTGAGAAAGATCTCCAGCAGGTCCATACCAGTCACTCCGTTATGGACAAGTTGGACGACCTGCTCAACCAACACCTTCACTTGCGCCTTCTCTTCTGGGATCACCCTCAAGGAGGAGGGCTTCTCCACTTGATCCAAAGAAAAGGGGAGAAGTCCAGTCGACTGACCCGGGGTCGGCTGGTCCTTGCAGTAAAACCAGGTCGACTGCCAGCCCTGGACCGAGTCGGGAAGGATCATAGTTGGGAAGGTGCTCTTGTTCCTCATTTGGATTCCAAGACCTCCACACATCTGTATCACGTGCGTCCTCTCGTCACTCGGGTTGGCCTTCTTGACCGATTGGGAGCGACATGTGAATATGTGCTTGAAGAGACCCCAGTGCGGTCGGCAACCCAAGAATTTTTCGCACATTGACACGAAGGCAGCAAGGTACACGATAGTGTTTGGAGTAAGTGATGGAGTTGAGCCCCGAAGAAATTCATAAAACCACGAAAGAAAGGGTGGGGTGGCAAAGAAAACCCGTGGTCGACATGAGTGGCGAGGAGAACGTACTCACCCTCCCGCGGCCGCGGCTCGGTCTCGTTCTCCGGGAGCCGCCCGATTCATGGGGGATCAGTCCCCCCTCAACCAGATCGTCAAGGTCATCCTGGCTAATCGTCGAGCGGATCCAATCGCCCTGGATCCAGCCCAACGGCAGGCCGGACCTTGACGAGGATCCACCTCGGCTGGTCCGCTTTCCTTTTGCCTTCGCCGCCGCCTTCTTTGCGTGCTCCAACGCCACCGTCTTCTCCTTTCCCATGGCAGCGAATCTAATCCGAGCTGAGCTACGATGCTGAGAGCGGAAGCAGGAGCAGCAGAGAAATCTGAGGAAGAAGGAGAATGAGGGCGCTCTGTTCAAAAGCCCGGTCCGGTGCCTTTTATAAGGATACTTCTGAGTGACTGACTTGTAGGCCCGGACGATCCTGTCAAATCCCACAACAGTCGCACACGCGATACGTGGCAAAAAAGGTGGCACGGGGATCAAGGCGACCTGCCTAATCCGTCCTGATTACCACGGCCTCCCCCGCCCGGCGCGCTTCCCAAAATTCGAATCCCGCGAAATCCGCGGACAACAGAACAACTTGTTAGACGGAAGGCATCCTCCACATCATCACTCGAAGCTTTTCAGTAAAAGTTCACTCGACAAAGACTAAGAATGGATCAAGGCGACTGAAAAAGAAGTTGGTGTCGTCACCTCAGTTCATTGATCCTGAACAAGATATACTCATAACAACGAAAAATGAGTCGGAAGCATTCTCAATTCCTTCCTCACTCAAACCCTGATCCATTCGGGAGCTAATGATGAAGCTATGTACCTAGGGTAGGGTCATGGATGTGTCCAAGGTACCCTCCCCAAGGACATCTCTAAAAAGAACCAGAAGCAGTCGAAGAAAAATCATCATCCACTCGACCATGAAGCTATGTTCCACTCGACAGTCTTGAAGACACTCCACCGTATGGACAATCACTCGACTACCAGAAGATCTAGAGCCACTCCACTCTACAACGATCATGAATTAAGTCATAGCCTTAATGGTCATTATGCATCTTTATTGCAGGCGTTACCAGTAACGTCTCCATCTTTATGTACCTTAAACCCTTTGTAACCGAGGGCGGCAGGGGTCTGGCGAACTATATATAAGCCACCCCCTCGTCAGGGACAAGGGTTCGCGCCCTCTGTAACACACACGCATATAATCCAGTCGACCGCCTCCGGGCTCCGAGACGTAGGGCTGTTACTTCCTCTGAGAAGGGTCTGAACTCGTAAAACTCGTGTGAACAACTCCTCTATAGCTAGGATCTTGCCTCTACATTCCTACCCCCAATTCTACTGTCAAACTTAGAACCACGACAGACGTATCATTCACCCATGGGGCTGAGTTGGAAGGCTCTGTCTCTGGCGGTGAGACAAAGATCTGCTCTGATGATGAGTCCACGGGCGATACCAATTCAATGTATCAGCTACAAGATGGAAGGCTTGGGGGCTGTACCGACGACGACAGTATTCCGGACCCCCGTGAGCCACCAAACAGGGTGGCGATCTTCATGGTTGGCACACAGACGGTTCTTGGCTCGACAGCTGCTGCGGCTATAACTTCTGGTGCAGCTGCGGTCACGGCAGCTGGGGCTGGCAGTTCAGCTCGCCCGCCGGCTCAAGTCTTAGTAGATCTATTGGATGCTCTGGCGACTCTGATGGAGGTTGAGGTAACCCCAGAAAACCAGGAGCAATAGAAGGCAAAAGTGGCTAAATTACGTGATGGAATAGCGCAAGCTAAGGAAGACTTAGCGGCAGAAAATGCTAGGATGGCCGCAAAACAAGCCGTTTTGGACGCCCAAGCACAGTGGATTCAAGCAGATTCATATCGGCTTAGGGTGGATCAGAATGCTTCGCATGAAGTCTTGAGGAGGAAGCAACAAAGTCGTTTGCCCATGGTTTATGAGTCAAGGGACCTCTTCAACACCCCTAGAGCCGGGGCCAGTAACCCACCGGTGGTGAACCTGATAGTTGAACCGCCAGGCCAGCCACGTATGAACAACACTCCACCACAACATGTGATGACACCGCCGGGTCATTACTCCACCCCTCTCGACAACATGATTCCTGCAGCTACACGATTGGCGGCTCTGCCCGATGAGGGTGAAACTCCAGTGGTAGTTGAAACTTCAAGGGCCAGGGAGCTTCTTCAAACAGCTCTGGTGCAGCAACAGGCTTACTCTTATAGCCGCGATCGGATTCATGAGACCCCTCGTCCGAGCCGGAGCTACAGCAGGCACATTGACTCGCCAACGGTCTCAAGTACTGAAAGGCGCTGTAACCAATCTCATGACCCGGCACGCAATGGAGCCAACACACAAGATTTGGTGGACCAAGCCAGAGCATGTCGGGAGGCTGAGCTGGCGGCTCATCAACACACGCCGGCTTACCCGACAGCTTTAGTTGAGACATGAGTGACTTCCAAGGCTTTCGGTGTACCGTGTCTAACGGCAGCTATACGAAACGAGCGTCTGCCCAAGGACTTCAAAGGCCCTCGTAAGGTGCCTAATTACACAGCTGATACGTCTTCAACGTATCTATAATTTTTGATTGTTCCATGCTATATTATATTCTGTTTTGGACATTATTGGGCTTTATTATACACTTTTATATTATTTTTGGGACTAACCTATTAACCGGAGGCCCAGCCCAGAATTGCTGTTTTTTTTCCTATTTTAGGGTTTCACAGAAAAAGAATATCAAACGGAGTCCAAACGGAATGAAACCTTCGAGAACGTGATTTTCGGAACGAACATGATCCAGAGGACTTGGACCCTACGTCAAGATATCAACCAAGAGGCCACGAGGTAGGGGGGCGCGCCTACCCCCCAGGCGTGCCCTCCACCCTCGTGGGCCCCCTGTTGCTCCAGCGATGTACTCCTTCCTCCTATATATACCTACATACCCCCAAACTACCAGATACGGAGCCAAAACCCTAATTCCACCGCCGTAATTTTCTGTATCCACGAGATCCCATCTTGGAGTCTGTTTTGGAGCTCCGCCGGAGGGGGCATCGATCATGGAGGGCTTCTACATCAACACCATAGCCCCTCCGATGAAGTGTGAGTAGTTTACCTCAGACCTACGGGTCCATAGTTATTAGCTAGATGGCTTCGTCTCTCTTTTTGGATCTCAATAGAAAGTTCTCCCCCTCTCTTGTGGAGATCTATTCGATGTAATGTTCTTTTGCGGTGTGTTTGTTGAGACCGATGAATTGTGGGTTTATGATCAAGTTTATCTATGAACAATATTTGAATCTTCTCTGAATTCTTTTATGTATGATTGGTTATCTTTGCAAGTCTCTTCGAATTATCAGTTTGGTTTGGCCTACTAGATTGATCTTTCTTGCAATGGGATAAGTGCTTAGCTTTGGGTTCAATCTTGCGGTGTCCTTTCCCAGTGATAGTAGGGGCAGCAAGGCACGTATTGTATTGTTGCCATCGAGGATAACAAGATGGGATTTATATCATATTGCATGAGTTTATCCCTCTACATCATGTCATCTTGCTTAAATCATTACTCTGTTCTTATGAACTTAATACTCTAGATGCATGCTGGATAGCGGTCGATGTGTGGAGTAATAGTAGTAGATGCAGGCAAGAGTCGGTCTACTTGTCTCGGACGTGATGCCTATATACATGATCATACCTAGATATTCTCATAACTATGCTCAATTCTGTCAATTTCTCAACAGTAATTTGTTTACCCACCGTGAATACTTATGCTCTTGAGAGAAGCCACTAGTGAAACCTATGGCCCCCGGGTCTATCTTCCATCATATTAATCTTCCAATACTTAGTTATTTCCTTTGCCATTTATTTTACTTTGCATCTTTTATTTATCTTTATCATAAAAATACCAAAAATATTATCTTATCATATATATCAGATCTCACTCTCGTAAGTGACCGTGTAGGGATTGACAACCCCTTATCGCATTGGTTGTGAGGATTTATTTGTTTGTGTAGGTGCGAGGGACTTGTGCGTGGCCTCCTACTGGATTGATACCTTGGTTCTCAAAAACTGAGGGAAATACTTATGCTACTTTGCTGCATCACCCTTTCCTCTTCAAGGGAAAACCAACTCAAGTGCTCAAGAGGTGGCAACAACCGATCAACCTCCAGAGGAGTGGGTAGAGAGTTATGAGATGGCCATGGAGATGCTAGATGTTAGTGAAGCTGTTTACGCCAAGTGCTTCACCATGATGTTAGAAGGGATGGCTCGTACCTGGTTGAAGGGATTGCCGGCTAATTCCATCGGGTCATGGGCGGAGTTGAAGGCCCGGTTTATCCAGAATTTCAAAGACATGTGCAAGCAGCCTATGTCGATTGTGGATCTGGTTTCTTGTGTTCATGCCGAGGGTGAGTCTACGACCAGATGGGTGCGCCGGGTCTCAACCATCATACGTTCTTTAGATAACATCAACGTTGGCTCAACGGTTCTGATGTTGGAGAAAAATTGTTGGTTCATTCCACTCAAGCAGAAGCTTGGGCAGCCCAAGCGTCATTGCAACGACATGGGTGAGCTGATGGCGGCTCTAGTTAAGTATGCCGACTCTGATGGTACCAAGGACCCCGATTCAGAGGATGAAAGATCGGGAAAGGGAAAGAAGAGTAACAGCATGAAGGGATAACAGTACAACTCTGCCAGTCAGGGTGGCAACGGTAAGCGCAAGGCTGATGACTTTGTGGCTAACACAGGTGCGCGCAATGATAATCAGAACCATAGGGGACCGCGGGGGCCACTGGTTTCGAGGGAAGGATTCGACCTTGAAGCAATGTTAAACCAGCTGTGTCCAAAACACGGGACAGATCATAAGCTAGCTACTCATTCATGGAAGGATTGCAGCATAATGAGAAGCTTTCGGGAATCCATCCAGCGCCACCATGGCCCAAATGGCAGGTCAGGGTCCGGTTCTCATGGTCCGGGTCATGGAGGCGGCGGTTCAAGGTCACGGTAACCAAGGTGGTTACAATCAACAGAGTAATCAGGGGAATCAACAGCAGCAGCAGTCCGGTTATTAGAGCAATCCAAAACAATTGAATGGTGGGCAGTATCATGTCTTCACCACTAGCTTATGTAAGCGGGACTAGAAACTTCATAAGAGGGCCGTGAACGCAATTGAGCTGGCGGTGTTGTAACGGCCGGATAATCATGCTACAGTAATCCCACGTTAACGATGCCACGTCACCTTTCCACTGTAATTAATCTCAGGTTAGTTCAAAACCGATTCAAATTCAAATTTAAAATAAAGTTAAATAATAAAAGTTTTCAAAAATTAAAACAAAAATGTTCGGGAGGTTGCCCTATTTTGCATATGTAATTATGTGGTATTAAACACATTTTTATAAAATGCCTAAGTATTTTAAAATGAATTAAAACAGAAAAGAAAATAAATAAAAAGAAAAAATAAAACTAAAACTAAAAAAGGGAAAGGAGAAAGCCCCCCTCAACTGGGCCGACTGGCCCAGCTAGCCACCGCGCCCCCCCCTTGGGCCTCAACCCACCAGGCCGCCAGGCCGGCCCACCCCGCCGCCATAACCTCCCCCACTCCCCCACTACCCACGACACTCCCCACTCCCCTCTCACAAAATATATCCCTCCCCCCTCTCTCCCGATTGGATCGGGGGGAGACCACCGCCCCGCGCCAGGATGCTGCCCAGAGCCCGCGCCGCTACCTTGCCGGCCTGCCTCCACTTCCTCGCCGGCCTGCTTCCTCCTCCGCCACGCCGTCGTCTCCATCTACCCCCTGAAGCACCGCTGCCCTGGACCCTCCTCCCCGTCGTGAGCCGCCGCCTTTTCCCTCCTCCTCTTCTCGCGTCGGCCGCGCACTCGCCGTCCCCGCGCTCACCTCGCAGCCGCGCCCGCCTCTACGTGGCCGTGCCCCGCCCGCGGCTCCCGCACGCCCGCGCACGCCCAGTGCGCGCCACTTCAGCCATGGCCTCGCTCACCGGCGCCCGCACGAGCGCCGGCCGCCTTGGCCGCGCCCGCGCCCGTGACCCCGCTCTGGCTTCACTCACTGCCGCCGGCCCCTGTCCCGCGTCGCCACAGCGCTGCCGTCACCACCGTCGCTCGCCCCCACTCTGCTGCTCCTTCCCGTGTGCCGCGCCGCCGCCTCATCCCTGCCCTCCCACTGCTCACCGCCCCTGCCGCTCATCGCCACCGCTGCTGGCCACTCGCTACGCTGCCGCAGCATGGCAGCCTGCCCCCTTGCACGACCCCCGCCGCCCTCGGTTGGCCTCGCCGGAGCCGGAGCAATTCCCGGCCGGCCTCGCCGCAACCCCGGGCGTGCGCCCGAATGAACGGGTGCTGGGCACCCGTTGCGCCCGTGCCCGCTAACGCCGGTGCCCGCTAAAGCCCCTATGGGCCTATGACAGAGGGGCCCCGCCCCAGAACATTTTTATAAAAAAGAAAAAGGAAATAAAATAAAAATGAATTAATTAAATTAATAATTAATTACCTATTTAATTAGTAAATTAATTAAGTTAATTAATACTATTTAATTAATCTAATTAATAAGTTAATTTAATTAAACAATAATTAATTAGCTAAACCCTAATTAAACTAAGCAGTGTATGACATGCGGGACCCACTTGTCAGGTTAACTAGGTCAATGCCGACGTCATGCAGATGTCATGATGATGTCAGCAAACACTATTCTGGATAATGTTGATTTAAATAATTAAATAAATCCTAAAAATGATTTAAATCTTTTAAAATTAATACGAAATAAACCGTAGCTCGGATGGAAAAACTTTGTACATGAAAGTTGCTCAGAACGATGAGACAAATCCGGATACGCAGCCCGTTCGTCCGCCACACATCCCTAGCATAGCGAACACGCAACTTCCCCCTCTGGTACATTTGTCCGAAAACGCGAAACCCCGGGGATATTTTCCCGGATGTTTCCCCCTTTCACCGTTACCACCTCTTACCGCATTAGGGAACACCTAGCATCATGCTTTGTCATGTCATGCATCATCATGCATCTGTTTGCTTAGTATTTATTGTTTCTTCCCCCTCTTCTCTCGCTAGACACCGAGACTGACGCCGCGGCTACCCAGTACGACTACGGTGTTGACGGCCCCTCTCTATTGCCACAGCAACCAGGCAAGCCCCCCATTTGATCACCAGATATCGCCTACTCTTCTCTCTACTGCTTGCATTAGAGTAGTGTAGCATGTTACTGCTTTCCGTTAATCCTATTCTGCTGCATAGCCTGTCATTGCTGCTACAATTGTTGATACCTTACCTACAATCCTAAATGCTTTGTATAGGATGCTAGTTTATCATCAGTGGCCCTACATCCTTGTCTGTCTGCCATGCTACTATCGGGCCGTGATCACGTCGGGTGTTGATCACGGGTATATACTATACATATTACACATGATATATGTTGTGACTAAAGTCGGGTCGGCTCATTGAGTACCCGCGGTTGATTCACAAATTGGGGGCTGGAAGGACATACTTTCCCGACGGCCCTCTGTGTGGATCTTTGTGGCGAAGCAACAGGGCAGGTTGAGACCACCTAGGAGAGAGGTGGGCCTGGCCCTGGTCAGCGTTCGTTGTTACTTTAAGATAACACGCTTAACGAGATCTTGGTATTTGATCTGAGTCTGGCTACTAGCCTATCCGCACTAACCAACTACGCGGGAACAATTATGGGCACTCGACGTCGTGGTATCAGCCGAAGCCTTTGTGACGTCAGCAACTGAGCGGCGCGCACAGGATTGGACCGTAAGCCTACTCTTGTATTAAGGGGGCTAGGTCTGCTTCCGGCCGCCCTCGCAACGTGCAGGTGTGCAATGGGCGATGGGCCCAGACCCCTGCGCCATAGGATTTAGACCGGCGTGCTGACCTCTCTGTTGTGCCTAGGTAGGGCTGCGACGTGTTGATCTTCCGAGGCCGGGCATGACCCAAAAAAGTGTGTCCGGACAAAGGGGATCGAGCGTGTTGGGAAATGTGGTGCACCCCTGTAGGGAAGTTAATCTATTCGAATAGCTCTGATCTTTGGTAACAGGACGACTTGGAGTTGTACCTTGACCTTATGACAACTAGAACCGGTTACTTAATAAAACACACCCTTCCAAGTGCCAGATACAACCCGGTGATCGTTCTCTAACAGGGCGACAAGGAGAGGATCACCGGGCAGGATTATGCTATGCGATGTTACTTGGTGAACTTACCATGTACTCACTTCTTCTGCTGCAAGATGGAGGTTACCAGAAGCGTAGTCTTCGAAAGGACTAGATATCCCCCTGTTATTCCGGCATTCTGCAGTTCAGTCCACACATGATACCCCTTTTCCATTTGATACCAATGCATACATATGTAGTGTAGCTCCTTGCTTGCGAGTACTTTGGATGAGTACTCACGGTTGCTTTGCTCCCCCTTTTCCCCTTTCATATACCCAATTGGTGCGACCAGACGATGGAGCCCAGGAGCCAGATGCCACTGTCAATGACGACTACTACTACTCGGGAGGTGCCTACTACTACGTGCAGCCCGCTGACAACGTCCAGGAGTAGTTTAGGAGGATCCCAGGCAGGAGGCCTGCGCCTCTTTCGATCTGTATCCCAGTTTGTGCTAGCCTTCTTAAGGCAAACTTGTTTAACTTATGTCTATACTCAGATATTGTTGCTTCCGCTGACTCGTCTATGATCGAGCTCTTGTATTCAAGCCTTCGAGGCCCCTGGCTTGTAATATGATGCTTGTATGACTTATTTTATTTGTAGAGTTGTGTTGTGATATCTTCCCGTGAGTCCCTGATCTTGATCGAACACGTTTGCATGTATGATTAGTGTACGATTGAATCGGGGGCGTCACAAGTTGGTATCAGAGCCGACTGCCTATAGGAATCCCCCTTCCACACTCCTTGGCCGAAGTTGAGTCTACACATTAGAAAAACATTTACTAACATGGCTGTGTGCCTTACGGGCCCACGTCGCCATCTGGGTGGTATTAGGATCTTTTACTCCTCGATCCTTACTCTGGGACTCTGAACTCTCTTCTACTCGGGTTAAACGATTTTACTAACTCTAACATTAGGATCCCGTGACCACATTCACCCCAAAGTTGGATAAGCCCTAGTTATTCTTTAGAGTAGTATTTGAACATTATCCGCATTGTCAGTTGACTCCTGTGAAAACATCTTTGTTTTCAGATGGAACCCACGAGACAGGTCATGCGCCACACGACGGCCATTGGTGCCTCAGGATCACCTGCTGTGTTGGTTGAGATGATGACCTATCTGGGTTATCGCTCGCACCCTGAGTACACTGTCTTCGAGGAGTACCAAGACTTCAACCAGGAGTAGTACCGTGCCATCATCCACCTCTACTCTCGGGAGTATGACTCCACTACCGTGCTACACACTGCTCATGGTGTTGGAATGACTATCGACATGGCGATCCACGATGCTGCTTATGCTGCTCTGACACGTCTTCGTGGAGAGTACCGGGAGTTGGACACCTCCCCCTTCAGGCACATTGCTATCGCATCCGATGTTGGTGCGGAGGGATACTACACTGCTGCCTACTCCACTGTCACCCGAGAGCCCTTCTACCATCAGAACCTGGTTCTGCATGCTGATGGGCTGGATAGAGCTAATCGAGCTCTTTGCCACGAGTTGTACACCACCCGTCAGCACCTGTACCGTGCTCTGACACTGTTGCACCCCTCTGTCCGATCTGGTGATCTGTCGCGTTCTGCGATCTACCCTTCCAGGACCATGATGCCCTAGGGCATCGGCTGGCCAGATGTGGGAGGCTACTCTCCCGCACTTGGTCCTCTCCTGCCACCTGCGCGTCAGGTTTCGCACCAGAGTATCCGTGGACCCCAGGCTAGTCACGTGGAGGACTTCCCATCGCGTCACTACCAGCTGTCAGGCTACACCTACCTCCACAGTTCCTCCTGGGACTGATGTAGGCTTGCTTGTTAGTGTTAGATGCATTCGCCGCGAGCCTGCGTGCCACCTATGATGTTCTTAGCCTATGTACTGAACTCTGTGTACCGAACTATATGCATGATCTCTTTTATAAGATATGCCAACTACTATGTAGTATCTATCGTGTCCCCTTCATTATGCATGTTTCATCATGAATGATCTTTGCACTTGCAAATTCTCAATGCTGAACTACCCATGTTATATATTAGTAGGATGGTTAGACCAGGTGGTCGTGGTCATGGTGGCCATGCCCCACCACCGCCTGAGTACATGGCTGGTATGATCCAACAGTTTGAGCTGAACCGCCAATTCATGGAAAATATGATGGCTCAGCTTCCTTGCCCCAATATGAACCAGCAGCCAGCCCAGGTGACTCTGCAGGATTTCATGCGCCTCAACCCAACTGTGTACCGCAGCTCAACTCAGCCTCTGAATGCTGATGACTGGCTCCGTGACATCACCTATGAGATGGAGTCTGCTGATGTAGCCCCTGCCAGCTATGTCACCTTTGCTTCCTTCTTCCTGAAAGGACCCGCTGCTCAATGGTGGGACAGCCAAAGACGTACTCTGCCGGTTGGAACAATCATCACCTGGCCAGACTTCCAAGCTGCTTTCCGTACCCGCTTCATTCCTCAGGGAGTCATGGACCGTAAGAAGCGTGAGTTCCGCAACCTCTCCCAGGGCAACAAAACTGTCGAAGCTTATCAGCGGGAGTTTCTGGACTTGTCTCGCTATGCTGAAGAAGACATTGCAACTGATGCACGCAGACAGGAGAAGTTCCGTGATGGCCTTCAAGCTGACATCAAGCTCGCACTTTTAGTGCATGACTTTGCTGATTTCGCCACCATGGTGAACAAGGCCATCAATGTCGAAACTGGTCTGTAGGAACACCAGAGCTCTTACAGGCGCAACCGCGACACGGGCTCATCTTCGGGCCCGTCCTCGCAGAAGCGTAGGACATGGATTCCCAACAGCATGTACCAACCAACTGCACCTGCTCCAAGGCAGTCCTATGCTACACCGCGTCTGCCTCCCCCACTAACTAGGTAGCCAAGACTTCCAGCTCCACCACCCCGAGCTCCCGTTCCCACTCCCAATAATGGTCTCTGCTACAAGTGTGGTCAGCCAGGTCACCGTGCCAAAGACTGCAATCAGAATCAGAATCAACTAGCCCGTCCCGCAGATGGCCGTGGAAACAACCAGCCTTGCAACAACAATGCCAGGTCTTATGGTCATGTTCATGCCAACCACGTTGATCTCAATGAAGTTCTAGACCAGCCTGCTACTGTGATGGGTACACTCCTCATAAATTCAGTACCTGCATCTGTTTTATTTGATACAGGTGCATCACATTCATTCATGTTAGAGGATTTTGCATTCATGCATGGCATTAAAAGCGAGGACATGAACACTTCTCTATTAGTACACACTCCCACGGGCCAATGTCGGACCTCCATGATTTGCAACGACGTCCCCATTGAAATCGTCGGACTGGAATTCCTTGTCTCTCCCATCGTACTGAAGTCCTGTAGCATCGACCTCATTCTGGGAATGGATTGGTTGAAAGCGCATACTACTTCTATAGTTTGCGCCACTAAGATCGTCCATCTGCTACACCCTTCTGATGAAATAATTGCTTACCAAGCTCATCTAGTTTAGAACGCCGAGGCACGGCTTTATGCCTTGAATGCGTTGAACGCTGCACCACTCGAGGGCATTGAAAACATTCCCATCGTTCGTGAATTCCAAGACGTCTTTCTAGAAGAACTTCCAGGGATTCCCCAATGCTAGAGCTGTCGAATTCATCATCGACTTGAAACCAGGCACCACTCCTATAGCCAAACTGTGACGCCCCGAGACCGTTGCGCCAGGTGTCTTCCAGTTATTCACCGTCGTTGCCATGTCATTCACTTGCTGTTGCATCTTGTCATGTCATCATGTGCATTGAATCATCATGTTTTCAAAACTTGCATCCGTCCGGGTCTCCCAGTTCTCTTCTTTGTCCGTTCTGAGCCCAGACACACTTGCACGCGCCCGCGACATGTCCGAAATAGTATTTTATAAGTGGCCGGAAAATGTTCTTGGAATGGGATGAGTGTTGACGTGTGGTCTTATTATAGTGTAGATAGACCGCCTGTCAAGTTTCATCACATTCAGAGTTCGTTTGATGCCCCAACAGATAACTATAGCGACAATATAGTCGGTCAAATCGCCGGACGTTTTCGGTCTCCGGAAACAGTCGCCGGGCCTCTCTCTCTTCTCTTCTCTCAGCCTAAGGCCTTCTGCACAGTCCACTACCTACCGCCAGGTCCAACCTAACCTCTCTCGTCAGCCCGCGGCCCTCCTCGCGCGCGCGTCCGAAAGTTGTCCCGAACCCGACCCGGACAGTCGTCACCGTTGGATCCGGATCAACCCCAAACATCTACAAAACGTCTCCGTTTTGTTAATTGGACTTCCTAACATATTTTTTTCTGTCCGTCCGATTACGATCGAAGGGACGAGATAGCCCCTAGCCTAACCTACCCGCTATATATACTAGTCTAAACCGAGACCAAATCCCTAATTTCTAGGGATCCTACCTAGCGCCGCCGCCACTCTCTCGGGATTCCCCTAGATCTGATCCATCCAATCCCCCCCAATCAGTGCTCTCCTGTGGATCCCCTCGATCCACCAACCAGTGAGCACCACCAGGAGGACCAGCCCCTCGCCGCAGCCTCCTTCTCCCCGTTCCCGATGGCCACCTCCTCCCATGTCCGGGAGCTCGCAATCGCGAAGCCCTGCGCCGCCAAGCTCCCCCCATGGCCGCCCCACCGCCACGTCCGACCACCGCCAGGCGCCTACCGTTGCCGGCGTGCAGCAGCAGCCATCAGGACCCCTCGTCGTCTTTCTCTCCCTCCCTTCCTCCGTTTTGCTTTTCTCCTCCTCTCACATCTCGATCTCTTTCTCGTTCTTTTCTTCTCTGTCAGGGAACGAACAGCACCACCAGAGTTCACCCAAAGTGCTATAGCCGCCGAGTCCCACTCATCTGCCTCCCCTGTCGCTGCCATGCCTCGCTTCGTCTGAAGCCCTGCCCATTTCAGCGCGAGTTGACCGCGCCTCCCTCTGCTTCCCGCATGGGACGACCCCAGCGCCAAGTCCCGTCTTCGCTGCCTCTTTCATTGCGTCGCCACGAGCCACTTCTTCTGCGAGGATGACGCGTCCGCCTGGGTTCCTCTCGCGCCAAGCCTGCCGCTGCAGTTCTTGCCGCTCGCTTCCTCTGTTTCGAACGAGAAGACCAGTGTCGTGCCCTGCTTCCTCTGAATCGAAGACGAGCGCAGCCGCTCGCCCCGTTGACCGCGCCTCGCGCAAGCGCGCGCCTGGGCTGCCACCCCTCCAGCGCCTCTAGATCCGGCCCAGCAAGCGCCCCGGCCTGCTTCCTCTTCAACTCGGCCCAAGGCCACTAGGTGAGCAGACCCCTCCAGCGCCCTACGCACTGCTGGCCCAACATGCCTTAGATTTGGTCCGTTATGTTTTTTTAGTTCTGGAGGTTTTCCTAATTATCCAGGAGTTTGCTGTTTTACAGAACAACCCTCATACTTCATGCATTTAATATCTCCACAACCGTGCATCAGATTAAAACAAACTTAATATGAAAGTTGCTTAGAATTTTGTGTAGTTTAATTATATGTCTTTTTCATCCATGTCTAAAATGTTTAAAATGATGTTTGTTTAAATTTGCTTAAATAACTTGCTAAAATGATTTAATTCATAACTTTTTAACCATAACTCGGTTTGTCACAAACTTTATATGTAAATGGGGTAGAAAAATGCCTAGTTTAACATGGTGACCTTACTTTGCATGTTTAATAACTCAAAAATTGTGTTTTAGGGCAGAATAGTACCAAATCTAATATATGCATATGAGGATTTCCGGAATTGTTGTTCGTTGTTTCCGGCCTCATTTAAACTTGCCTAGATAGGTAGTTTTGGTGTGCTTCACCTCTTTCCATGCTTAAAACATTTAATATTGTTGAGTACATAAATGAGGTTGAACTGTGGTGTTTCGTCAATATGCAACGGAGTTGCATATTGAGCTCCACTTAATTTGTAGGATTGTTTGTGCACTTTGCCATGCCATGTATCTTTAAACCGGACATGCATCATACTTGGTTGTGCATCATGCCATCATTATGTGATGGTTGTTTACTATGTTGTTTGCTCCTTTCCGGGTTACTTCTCGCATTAGCTTCGGTTTAGTTCCGGAGTTGTGAGGATCCATTCATCTACGTCTGTTTGTCTTCTTCATGGACTCATTCTTCTTCCTTACGGGATCTCAGGCAAGATGACCATACCCTCGAAATCACTTCTATCTTTGCTTGCTAGTTGCTCGCTCTATTGCTATGCCTATGCCGCGATACCTACCACTTGCTATCATGCCTCCCATTTTGCCATGTCAAACCTCTAACCCACCTTGTACTAGCAAACCGTTGTTTGGCTATGTTGCCGCTTTGCTCAGCCCCTCTTATAGAGTTGCTAGTTGCAGGTGAAGATTGGAGTTTGTTCCTTGTTGGAACATGGATATTTGTTGGGATATCACAATATCTCTTATTTAATTAATGCATCTATATACTTGGTAAAGGGTGGAAGGCTCGGCCTTTTGCCTGGTGTTTTGTTTCCACTGTTGCCGCCATAGTTTCCGTCATACCGGTGTAATGTTCCTTGATTTTGCGTTCTTACACGGTTGGGTTATAATGGGAACCCCTTGACAGTTCACCTTGAATAAAACTCCTCAAGCAAGGCCCAACATTGGTTTTACCATTTGCCACCTAGCCTCTTTTTCCCTTGGGTCGGCCAACCCAAGGGTCATCTTTATTTTAACCCCCCCGGGCCAGTGCTTCTCTAAGTGTTGGTCCAACCTGAGCGGTGTCCGGCGCCCCCTGGGCAACCAGGGTTTATGCCAACCCGACGTCTTGCTCATCCGGTGTGCCCTGAGAACGAGATATGTGCAGCTCCTATCGGGATTTGTTGGCACATCTGGGTGGCTTTGCTGGTCTTGTTTTACCATTGTCGAAATGTCTTGTAACCGGGATTCTGAGTCTGATCGGGTTGTCTTGGGAGAAGGAATATCCTTCGTTGACCGTGAGAGCTTGTGATGGGCTAAGTTGGGACACCCCTGCAGGGTTTTGAACTTTCAAAAGCCGTGCCCGCGGTTATGGGCAGATGGGAATTTGTTAATGTCCGGTTGTAGAAAACCTGAAACTTATCTTAATTAAAATGCATCAACCGCGTGTGTAGCCGTGATGGTCTCTTCTCGGCGGGGTCCGGGAAGTGAACACGGTGTTGGAGTTATGTTTGAACGTAAGTAGTCTAGGATCACTTCTTGATCATAGATTCTCGACCGTGCTTTACCTTCTCTTCTCGCTCTCATTTGCGTATGTTAGCCACCATATATGCTAGTGCTTGCTGCAGCTCCACCTCACATACCTTTTCCCTACCCATAAGCTTAAATGGTCTTGATCGCGAGGGTGTGAGATTGCTGAGTCCCCGTGACTCACAGATTACTTGCAAAACCAGGTTGCAGGTGTCGATGATATCGTGCAGATGACGCAACCGAGCTCAAGGAGGAGCTTGATGAAGATCGTGTTCTTTGTGTTGTTCCGTTTCCAGTTGATCAGTAGTGGAGCCCAGTCGGGGTGATCGGGGATCTAGCATTAGGGGTGGTCTTCTTTATTTTGGTTCCATAGTCGGACCTTCTTTGTATTTGGATGATGTAATGCTATATTCTTGTATTGTGTGAAGTGGCGATTGTAAGCCAACTCTGTACCTCTTCCTTATTCAGTACATGGGATGTGTAAAGATTACCCCTCTTGCGACATGCCTACAATGCGGTTATGCCTCTAAGTCGTGCTCCGACACGTGGGAGATATAGCCGCATCGTGGGTGTTACACAAACAACCCTACAAGATGTCGCCGCATGAACTCATTGAGCTTAAGGAGGAAATTGACAAATCTCTTAGCAAAGGTTTCATTCGCCCTAGTTTCTCTCCTTGGGAAGCACCTTCTCTCTTTGTTAAGAAGAAGGATGGGACGAACCGATTAGTCCAAGACTATTGTCCTATCAACCAAGCCACTATTCAGAACAAATATCCTCTTCCTCGAATCAATGATCTTTATGATCAACTGGCTGTCTCATCAGTGTTCTCCAAACTCGACTTGAGGTTGGGTTACCACCAGATCCGTGTTCGTGAAGAGGATATCCCAAAAACCGCCTTCGTGACTCGGTATGGATCATACGAGTACACCGTCATGTCATTCGGCTTAACGAATGCTCCCGCCACCTTCTCTCATCTGATGAACTATATATTCATGGATTACCTCGACAAATTCGTCGTGGTTTATCTGGATGATATCCTTGTATTTTCCAAGAACAAAGAAGAACATGCTGAACATCTTCGTCTTGTGTTGGAAAAGCTTCGAGAGCATCAACTCTATGCTAAGTATTCCAAGTGTGAATTCTGGCTCCCTGAAGTAACCTATCTTGGGCACGTCATCTCCAAGGATGGTATTGCCGTCAACCCTGAACGAGTCCAGGCTATTCTTGATTGGACTCCTCTGAAGAATGTTAAGCAAGTCTGTAGTTTTCTCGGTCTCGCTAGCTATTGCCATCGATTCGTCGAGAACTTCTCCAAGATTGCCAGGCCTCTGACTAATCTGTTGCATAAGGGTGTCAAGTTCCAATGGACAGACAAGTGTCAGGAAAGTTTCCAGGCACTCAAAGACAAGTTGACTTCTACCCCAGTGCTTGCTCCACCTGATACTAAGAAGGACTTCGTCATTTACTGCGACGCTTCCCGTCAAGGATTAGGCTGTGTCCTAATGCAAGAGCACAGAGTGATTGCTTATGCCTCTCGTCAACTGCACCCTCATGAAGAAAACTACCCAGTTCATGACCCCGAGCTTGCTGCTGTCATTCATGCACTGAAGCAGTGGTGACATTACCTTCTCGGTAATCATTGCGAGATCTTCACCGACCACCAAAGTCTGAAGTACCTGTTTACTCAACCAGACCTGAACCTCCGGCAGCAGAGATGGATGGAGACTATTGCAGACTTTGATGTGGGTATATCCTATACCCCAGGAAAGGCTAATGTAATGGCTGATGCCTTGAGCTGCAAGTCCTACTGCAACCACCTCCAGGTTCACAAAGTTTAGCCCTCGCTTGTTGAAGAATTCAAAAAGCTGAACCTCCATATTGTTCCTCCCGGTGCACTTGCTCCCCCTCCCCCAAAGTTTTAGGAGATGAATCTTCATGTTGTTACTAAGGGTTCTCTAAATACCCTGGCTGTCGTACCAGATCTCGTAGATGGTATAAAGACTATACAAGGTTATGACTCTGAAGTCCATAAGATTAAACCCTCATCCAGGTTCACCTAGCAGAAGGAAAGCCCTCATTATTCACTATCGCCGATGATGGCGCCTTGTACTTGAAAGGCCGCCTAGTGGTACCACGTTCGAGGAAAAACCTGGATCAAACTAAAAAGGTTATGAAAGAAGCTCATGATACGCCTTTGTCTATTCATCCTGGTAGTACAAAGATGTATCAGGATATTCGTCAAAGATTCTGGTGGTGTAATATGAAGCAGGACATTGCTTGTTATGTTCCTGAGTGTGACGTTTGCCGTCGTATCAAAGCTGAACATTAAAGGCCTGCTAGAACTCTGCAACCTATCTCTATTCCTGAATGGAAATGGGACCATGTTGAAATGGACTTCGTCACTGGATTTCCCAAATCACAGAAAGGTAATGATGCTATTCTTGTCGTCATTGACCGGCTTTCTAAAGTTGCACATTTTCTGGCGGTCAAAGAAACAATCACTGCTAGTCAGCTTGCAACTCTCTACATGTCCAAAATTGTTTCACTTCACGGTATTCCACTGGTTATTAGTTCAGACCGTGGCAACTTATTCACTTCAAGATTCTGGGCAAGTTTCCAAGAAGCTATGGGAACTCATCTGTTGTTCAGTACTGCGTTTCATCCTCACTCGCAAGGGCAGGTTGAACGTGTCAACCAAGTTCTCGAAGACATGATTCGAGCTTGTGTAATTTCCTTCGGCAAGAAATGGGAGGAATCTCTTCCGTATGCCAAGTTCTCTTATAATAATAGCTATCAAGCTAGTCTGAAGATGTCCCCCTTCGAAGTATTATATGGACGAAAGTGTCGAACCCCTCTGAACTGGTCAGAAACTGGGGAACGTCCACTCTTCGCTCTGGATATTATCCAACAGGCCGAAGAACAAGTCCGCATTATTCGCGAGAATCTCAAGACTGCACAGTCACGTCAGAAAAGTCAGTATGACCGTCATCACAAAGACATGGTCTATCAACCTGGCGAAAAGGCTTATCTTTGAGTTACACCAATGAAGGGTGCTCACCGCTTCGGGATCAAGGGCAAGCTAGCTCCCTGCTATATCGGTCCCTTCACTATTCTCAAAAGGCGTGGAAAAGTGGCATATCAACTGGAGCTTCCGCCGAACCTTTCCCAGGTTCACGATGTGTTCCACATGTCACAACTCCGCCGTTGCTTGAAGGACCCAATTCGAGCAGTGGATCATGAAGTGCTCGAATTGCAACATGACCTCTCCTATAAAGAGCATTCGGTCCACATTCTCGATCAAGCTGAACACCGCACACGTCAGAAGGCGATCAAGTTCCTCAAAGTCCAATGGTCGCATCACTTCGAAGATTAAGCCACTTGGGAACGCGAGGACCGCCTGCGTGATGAATACCCCACACTGTTTCCTTCTACCTCCTAAATCTCGGGACGAGATTTCTTGTAGTGGAGGAGTTTTGTAACGCCCGGATAATCATGCTACAGTAATCCCACGTTAATGATGCCACGTCACCTCTATCACTGTAGTTAATCTCGGGTTAGTTCAAAACCGATTCAAATTCAAATTTAAAATAAAGTTAAATAATAAAAGTTTTCAAAAATTAAAACAAAAATGTTCGGGAGGTACCCTATTTTGCATATGTAATTATGTGGTATTAAACACATTTTTATAAAATGCCTAAGTATTTTAAAATGAATTAAAACAGAAAAGAAAATAAATAAAAAGAAAAACTAAAACTAAAACTAAAAAAAGGGAAAGGAGAAAGCCCCCCCTCAACTGGGCCGACTGGCCCAGCTAGCCACCGCGCCCCTCCCCTTGGGCCTCAACCCACCAGGCCGCCAGGCCGGCCCACCCCGCCGCCATAACCTCCCCCACTCCGCCCACTACCCACCGACACTCCCCACTCCCCTCTCACAAAATATCTCCCTCCCCCCTCTCTCCCGATTGGATCGGGAGGAGACCACTGCCCCGCTCCAGGACGCCGCCCGGAGCCCGCGCCGCTACCTCGCCGGCCTGCCTCCAATTCCTCACCGGCCTGCTTCCTCCTCCGCCATGCCGTCGTCTCCGTCTACCCCCTGAAGCACCGCTGCCCTGGACCCTCCTCCCCGCCATGAGCCGCCGCCTTTTCCCTCGTCCTCTTCTCGCGTCGGCCGCGCACTCGCCATCCCCGCGCTCACCTCGCAGCCGCGCCCGCGTCTACGTGGTTGCGCCCCGCCGCGGCTCGCGCACGCCCGCGCACGCCCAGTGCGCGACACTTCGGCTATGGCCTCGCTCACCGGCGCCCGCACGCGTGCCGGCCGCCCTAGCCACGCCCGCGCCCATGACCCCGCTACGGCTTCGCTCACTGCCGCCGGCCCCTGTCCCGCATCGCCACGGCGCTGCCATCACCAGATATCGCCTACTCTTCTCTCTACTGCTTGCATTAGAGTAGTGTAGCATGTTACTGCTTTCCGTTAATCCTATTCTGCTGCATAGCCTGTCATTGCTGCTACAACTGTTGATACCTTACCTGCAATCCTAAATGCTTAGTATAGGATGCTAGTTTATCATCAGTGGACCTACATCCTTGCCTGTCTGCCATGCTACTACCGGGCCGTGATCACGTCGGGTGTTGATCACGGGTATATACTATACATATTACACATGATATATGTTGTGACTAAAGTCGGGTCGGCTCGTTGAGTACCCGTGGTTGATTCACGAAATGGGGGCTGGAAAGACATACTTTCCCGACGGCCCTCTGTGTGGATCTTTGTGGTGAAGCGACAGGGCAGGTTGAGACCACCTAGGAGAGTGGTGGGCCTGGCCCTGGTCGGCGTTCGCGGTTACTTTAAGATAACACGCTTAACGAGATCTTGGTATTTGATCTGAGTCTGGCTACTAGCCTATCCGCACTAACCAACTACGCGGGAACAATTATGGGCACTCGACGTCGTGGTATCAGCCGAAGCCTTCGTGATGTCAGCGACTGAGCGGCGCGCACAGGATTGGACCGTAAGCCTGCTCTTGTATTAAGGGGGCTAGGTCTGCTTCAGGCCGCCCTCGCAACGTGCTGGTGTGCAATGGGTGATGGGCCCAGACCCCTGCTCCATAGGATTTAGACCGGCGTGCTGACCTCTCTGTTGTGCCTAGGTAGGGCTGCGACGTGTTGATCTTCCGAGGCCGGGCATGACCCAGAAAAGTGTGTCCGGACAAAGGGGATCGAGCGTGTTGGGAAATGTGGTGCACCCCTGCAGGGAAGTTAATCTATTCGAATAGCTCTGATCTTCGGTAACAGGACGACTTGGAGTTGTACCTTGACCTTATGACAACTAGAACCGGTTACTTAATAAAACACACCCTTCCAAGTGCCAGATACAACCCGGTGATCGCTCTCTAACAGGGCGACAAGGAGAGGATCACCGGGCAGGATTATGCTATGTGATGTTACTTGGTGAACTTACCATCTACTCTCTTCTTCTGCTGCAAGATGGAGGTTACCAGAAGCGTAGTCTTTGAAAGGACTAGCTATCCCCTTCTTATTCCGGCATTCTGTAGTTCAGTCTACATATGATCCTTTTCCATTTGATACCAATGCATACATATGTAGTGTAGCTCCTTGCTTGCGAGTACTTTGGATGAGTACTCATGGTTGCTTTGCTCCCCCCTTTCCCCTTTGCTATACCCGATTGCTGCGACCAGACGATGGAGCCCAGGAGCCAGACGCCACTGTCGATGACGACTACTACTACTCGGGAGGTGCCTACTACTACGTGCAGCCTGCTGACGACGTCCAGGAGTAGTTTAGGAGGATCCCAGGCAGGAGGCATGTGCCTCTTTCGATCTGTATCCCAGCTTGTGCTAGCCTTCTTAAGGCAAACTTGTTTAACTTATGTCTGTACTCAGATATTGTTGCTTCCGCTGACTCGTCTATGATCGAGCTCTTGTATTCGAGCCTTCGAGGCCCATGGCTTGTAATATGATGCTTGTATGACTTATTTTATTTGTAGAGTTGTGTTGTGATATCTTCCCGTGAGTCCCTGATCTTGATCGTACACGTTTGCGTGTATTATTAGTGTATGATTGAATCAGGGGCGTCACAGGTGTCGCGTTATCTGCGATGGTCAGAGCAGCCTATTGTGTGGAGTCAAGAGGATCATCCGCCCCGGGTCGATAACCCGGGTCACCTGGCTTTAGTAGTGGCGCCTCAATTTGGAGGTTATAAGTTTACTAAGGTGCTTATGGATGGAGGTAGCAGCATTAACATCCTATATTATGAGACCTTCCGATGCATGGGGCTGACAGATAAGAATCTTAAGCCGTCAAACACTGTCTTTCATGGTGTCGTGCCAGGTAAATCGGCCTACCTAGTAGGTAAGATTTCGTTGGAAGTGGCCTTTGGAGACGAGCATGACTCCAGGTCTGAGATGTTAACCTTCGAAGTGGTCAAGATCAAAAGCCCTTATCATGCCCTATTTGGGCGGCCGGCTTATGCTAAGTTCATGGCGAGGCCCTGTTATGTATACTTGCAACTTAAAATGCCGGGTTATAAGGGCACCATCACAGTGCGTGGGAGTCGCAAGGTGGCCCTGGAATGCGAGGAAGGTGATGCGGCTTATGCTGAATCAGTTTGTGCAACGGAGGAGCTGAAATTTTATAAAGACAATGTTGACCCGACAGACATGACATCCTTGAAGAAGCCAACCACACAGCATGATCCTTCGTTAAAGTTTAAATCAGCAGACGATACTAAAATGGTTGATTTAACCCCTGGAGACTCATCTAAATAGTTCAACGTCAGCGCTAATCTGGATTTAAAATAGGAAAGCGCGCTCATCGAGTTCATCCGTGAGAACCAGGACATCTTTGCATGGAAGCCTTCTGACATTCCGGGTGTACCGAGGGAACTCGCTAAGCACACTCTTAATATTGATCCGAAGTTTAAAATGGTCAAGCAATTTCTTCGCTGGTTTAACGAGGAGAGGCGGAAGGCGATTGGTGAGGAAGTGGCCCGGCTTTTGGCGGCCGAGTTTATGATTGAAGTTTTTCATCCTGAGTGATTGGCTAATCCCGTGCTGGTACTCAAAAAGAACGGCACTTGGTGAATGTGTGTGGATTACACGGACTTAAACAAAGCTTGTCCGGCTGATCCGTTTGGTCTCCCTCGTATCGATCAAAACATTGATGCTACGGCGGGTTGTGAGCGTTCAAGTTTTTTGGATGCTTATTCTAGTTATCATCAGATTAAAATGGCAGTTAAGGACCAGGAGAAGACAACTTTCATTACTCCATTTGGAGCCTTCTGCTATGTGTCTATGCCTTTTGGGCTCAAGAGCGCTCAGGCGACTTATTAGCGGTGTGTACAAAATTGCCTTCACAATCAGATTGGGCGCAATGTTCATGCTTATGTAGATGACATTGTGGTGAACTCAAGAGAGAAAGAGACCTTGATTGATGATTTGAAAGAGACATTTGACAATCTCCGGGTCTACAAGATGATGCTTAACCCGGCTAAATGTGTCTTTGGTGTGCCGGCATGCAAGCTATTGGGATTTCTGGTTTCTAACAGAGGCATTGAAGCTAACCCTTAGAAGATCAAAGCCATTACGTCTTTGGCTAAACCGGCGTGTGTCAATGATGTTCAGCGACTAGCGGGTCGTATTGCGGCTTTGAGTCGGTTCATAAGCCGGCTGGGTGAGAAGGCTATTCCCCTTTATCAGATGATGAAAATGACGGATTATTTTGTTTGGAGTGATGCTGCTGATCGGGCGTTTGAGGATCTAAAGAAACAATTGGCTGAGTGTCACACCCTAGTTAGTTCAAGCATTAGAGTGTGCATCATGTTTAAATTCCTCTTAATTTTGAAATGGGGAAGACAGAACCCCCAACCCCCGTGGAAACAACTAGGGTTTACTAAAATTATGTTTCAATGAACCTGAAATGCCCTTCTAAAAAGTTCACTCTCTTTGTCTTGGGTTAGAACCTCTGGCAAAACTGGTGCACAATTTTCTAGGTCAATAGAAGGTCATTGAATTAAATCATAAGTATTTGATTTTGGGCATTTAAATGCTATAAAATAATTTAAATGCTCAAATAATTCTAGAAATAAATGTTGCTGTTGGAAATATTCTAAACAGAGCCCACAATTATTTTCAGGATTTTTGGAAACGCTTTAGTATTTTTAATAAAGCCCAACAGTTCCAGTTAAATAGAAAAACAGAAACAAATCAAAAAAGAGAGAGAGAGGGAAGCCCACCTGGGCCTTACCTGTGCTGGCCCAGCCCACCTAGCTCGGCCCAGCCGACTGGCCTTGCCAGTCGTCGTCCTCCTCCCGCCAGGAGGACGAGGAGCGCGTGGCCAGCGCCCGCGGCCACACGCCGGCCACCTCCTGCTTCTGCCGACGCCCTGGAGACGTCCAGGGATGCCACGCCGACCCCCACGTTCCCCTCTCATCCTCCCTCACTCTCCCCCTCGTCTCCCTCACCCTCTCCCGCGATGGCCGAGCGCGATCCTCGCCGCCGTTCGCCGTAGACGTCACCAGAGCCACCCCCTCGCCCCTCCGACAAGCCCAATAGATCCGCCTCGTCGCCCTGGACCTCTCCGCTGACCCACGCGACTCCAAACACCGCCGAATGCCGTCTTCGCCCTCGTCTTCAACCTCGGGCACCTGAGCCGTCTCCGGTCGATTCGGCGCCGCCAGGACCTCCCCGAGCTCGCTGACCCCCTCTCCGACCCCGCTGTGAGCTCCTCTTCCTCTTCCCCTAGCTCCCGTGCTTGTTTGGCCTCTGTAGTCGCCACTTCCACCGCACCCGAAAGCTCCCCGCTGGCGGCCATGGCACCGTCGTGGCTAGAGCCACAGTGGCTCGAAGCCAAGCTCACCGTTGTGCTCAGCGCAGCACCAGGCGGCCGTAGCCACCACCAGCTCCTTCTCCCGTGCACCGTAGCGTCGAACCCCAACCCCGTTCGAACTCCGGCCGCCGCTGTCGAGCTCGCCGGTGTCGTTTCCGGCATCCCCGTGTCCAACCACTTGCACCACTGGATGCGGCAGCTCCCCAGCTACGCGTAGCACGTCTCCACCGGCGATTTGGTCACCGGAGGACCAAATCCAAAGCTCTCCGCCGTCTCGGCCTCGCCGGCGACTCAACGCCGGCGGGATTAGCCCCGCTGACCAGGGGTTTGACCCTAGTTTGACTCCATCTGAGACACTGATGTGTGGGGCCGGCTTCTAACTAATTTAGATTAGTTTAAATTAGAGCTAATCACTCTGTTAGAGGTTAATGACGATGTTAACTACCCCTCTCTCACTGACATGTGGGCCCAGAGCCTAACTAACCCAGTTTAGTGCTAACTAAACACTAACCAACTCTGTTAGTTAGCTGAGAGACTAACAAAAGGGGCCCACCAGTCAGGTTTGACCTGGGCTGGCGCCTTTGACCCGCTGACGTCACAGTGACGCAGTGCTGACGCATTAATTCAATTTCTGGATTTATTCTTTAATAGGAAATTCCAAAAAATAATCAAAACTTCTAAAAATCATAGAAAATCAACCATAGCTCCAAATGCAAAGATTTATATATGAAAAATGATTAGAAAAATTCAATCTATCCATCTGTAATGGTTTCATGCATGACAAAACAAGTTAACCTTGCTGTTTAAGCAGAATGAGGTAATGCACTAATAAAGCCATGTTTAATAAGCTAATAATTGAATCTTTGACTCAAATGAGTTCATCCCTTTCTGTTTTAGCTTGCATTAGGCCAAGACACCTTCATCTTTCCATGTCATAGCATGCATCATATTGTTGCATATTGCCATGTGTTGATTATGTTTCGGTGTGTCTCTCGTGGTAGGTTCTGCCTCCGAGGATAACCCCGAGTATCCGTCTGAAGGGCAGTACCCTACTACCACTACAACAGGCAAGCAACCCATTGATCATTCTGATACAAAACCATGTTCTCGCTTCTGCTCTTGTTTACAGCATTAAGACAACGCGATTCAAACTGCTGTGTGTTTCGGTAGTTGAACCCTTATCCTCTGCATGACCTGTCATTGCCACAGTAACTAGATGAAACCCACTAGCATGTGTAGGAGTTGATTGAGCCATGTATGTGATTCCTACCTTGCTATGCCTGCTATGCTTAGAGTTGTGTCAGGTCTAGTTCATCTGGGTGATGGGCTAGAGTGATATGATATGTCGGTAATGTGAGGAATGTGTTGAACATGTTTTGGTAAAGGTATCGATGAGAGGCCATGTAGGAGTACATGGTGGGTTGTTTCATTGAGACCGTCCATAAAAACTGAGATCTGTATGCGTGATTTAAGATTCAGCTACTACCACACATTGGGCCCTGAAATATGACCCCGCTCGACTTACTGACCCCTCTCGCCCTCTGTCCAGGAGTTGCAACTAGTTTCTGGTGTTTGTAGGACATGTGTTGGCGGCCGTGCATAGCGCTGGCCCTAGGGGTGGGCTATGATGCGGTAGATACACTGTGGCCGGGTATGCCGGGCGCCCGTTTGGCGTCTCGGGACCCTGTACACATCGTTTGGGGCCGTTGAGGACACCCCGGCCGGATTTCCTTGTGGATGGAACCTGAATAGGCGATAAACCTGGACTAGAGACTTGTGAGGTTAGTCAGGTCGTGGTCTACACCCACGTCGGTTTTCGCTTGAAGTCTGCCGAGCACATGTCGTGTGCAGACGCTAAGTGGTGGAAACATGTGTGACTAAGTACACCCCTGCAGGGTATAAAACTATTCGAATAGCCGCGTCCGCGGTAAAGGACTACTTGGTTGCCTATGCAGTTCATAGACAAGTTAATGGATACAACTAAAAGACTCAAGATAAGTGTGAGTATCGAGGATGGCGCTCTCCTAGGATGACGAGGGAGGATCCTCGGTGGAGTATTGTGTTGGTGAGTAGTGGACTCGTGTGCGAAACCTATTTTTACTGGTGGAGTTCCATAGGATAGCTTAGCCAAGAGTCAAAGCTGGCTTGCTGCAATAACCCCACCACCTTCTTGAGAATAAGCATGTATAGTAGGTTCTGTTGTAAGACTTGCTGAGTACCCTTGTACTCATGTTTGCTTAATTACTGTTTTTAGACGACAACACCGCCCCCTCCGATGGGTTCTACGTAGACCTTGACGTCGACGAGGCTAACCACCCAGGTGGTGATCCTGGCCATGGAGGGCCTTATGTAGATAGATAGGCTTCGAGAAGCCTTCTTTCTTTCTAGTGTCTGTACTCAGACTAGTTTCTTCCGCATGTGCTTGTATGATTGTATGACTTGAGTGTCGGGTCATGTGACCCCTATCTGTATGAACATGTTATGTATGGCTCTCTGGAGCCTTTAAATAAAGTACTTGAGTTGTAGAGTTTTGTTGTGATGCCATGTTGTATGTACTCATATAGGGCATATTGTGTGTATGATTGAAATGCTTGGTATGAGTGGGATCCGACAATCTAGTTGTTTATCCTCGGCAGCCTTTCTTATGGGGAAATGTAGTCTAGTGTTCCTCGAGCCATAGTAGTCCGCTACAGCCCGGTTCACCGGAGTCCTGCTAGCCCAGCACTACTGTTCAGGACACTTGACTGGCCGGCATGTGTTTCACTTCGTTCCTATGTCTGTCCCTTCGGGGAAATATCACACGGTGACTTCCGGAGTCCTGCCTAGCCTGCTACAGCCCGGGTTCCCCGGAGTCCTGTTAGCCCAGTGCTACAGCCCGGAATCACTTGCTGATGACCGACATGCTCGATGTGATTCATGTATGCCTGTCTCCATAGGTCTGTGCCGCTTTGGGTTCACGACTAGCCATGTCAGCCTGGGTTCTCTGTCATATGGATGCTAGTGGCACTATCATATACGTGAGCCAAAAGGCGCAAACGGTTCCGTGCCATGGTAAGGCGACACCCGTGGGATACCGTGCGTGAGGCCGCAAAGTGATATGAGGTGTTACCGGCTAGATCGATGTGGCTTGGAATCGGGGTCCTGACACTGAGCCGCCCGTTCTTGCTGCCCCTATTGATAAAGAGCCTTTGTTGTTATATGTGGCTGCTAATAGCTGGGCCGTCGGTGTAGCCATTATGGTGGAAAGGAAGGAGGCAGGCAGGGAGTATCCGGTTCAACAGCCAGATTATTATATCAGTGAGGTGCTCATTGAGTCTAAACAGAGGTACCCACACTGGCAGAAGCTTGTTTATGGGGTTTTCATGGCAAGCCGGAAACTAAAGCAATATTTTCAAGGTCATCCTATCACTGTGGTGAGTTCTTCTCCTTTAGAAGATATCATTCAAAATAGAGAAGCCGGATAAATAGGCCATTGAGCTCGATCCTCACAGTTTAAAGTATGTGCCATGCATGGCCATCAAGTCCCAAGAACTGGTGGATTTCATCAATGATTGGATAGAGTTGCAGGCGCCTGAGGAAAAGCCGGATAACACATATTGGACTATTCACTTTGATGGATCCAGACAGCCGGAGGGCTCGGGGGCTGGAGTTGTTTTAACCTCCCCACGAGGTGACAAGTTTTCTTATGTTCTCCGATTAATGTTCCCTTGTACTAATAATGCAGCGGAGAATGAGGCCTTGCTCCATGGTCTTTGGATGGCTAAGGAGATGAGCTTAAGCCGGGTGAGGTGCTTTGGCGATTCAGATCTGGTGGCTCATCAAGTTTCGGGCACTTGGGATTCCAAGGATCCTCTTATGGCGGCTTATCGCCGGGAGGTTGATGCCATTGCAGGTCATTTCAAGGGTTACCAAGTTAAACATACTGATCGCCGGAAGAACGAGGCGGCTGATACTTTAAGCTGGCTAGGATCTCAGCATAAGTCGGTGCCGCCCAATACGTTTTTGGATATTCTACTTAACCCATCTGTGAAAGTGCTTACAGAGGAGGACCTTACTGTTCCTGACCCAGAAGCACAATTAGTGGCGGCTCTCCATGCTATTCCTGATTGGACGGTTCCGTATTTGGCTTGCATGACCCGGGGTGAGTTGCCAGAGGATGAGGTCTTGGCCAGGCAGATAACCTGGCGGTCTAAGTCAATGATGATTGTCAATGGAGAGTTGCACCATCGCAGTGTTACAGGAGCGTTTCAACATCGCGTCTCTCCTGAAGAAGGTTGTGAGATTTTATGAGAAATCCACGAAGGAGATTGTGGTCATCACGCCGGCTCTAAATCTCTGGTAGCCAAGGCTTCCTTCATGGGTTTTATTGGCTAACAGCTCATGCTGATGCTGAGGATTTGGTAAGCAGATGTGATAGCTATCAGAAATTTGCACGACGAGCTCATGTGCCGGCTTAAGAATTGAGGATGATTCCAATTACTTGGCCGTTTGCAACTTGGGGGCTTGATATGGTTGGGCCTTTCAAAAGGTCCAAGGATAAGAAGACCCATCTCTTGGTGGCAGTTGATAAGTTTACTAAGTGGATTGAAGCTGAGCCGGTTAGTAAATGTGATGCGGCAACGGCGGTTCAATTCATGAAGAAGGTGATCTTCCGTTTTGGCTTTCCACACAACATCATAACAGATAATGGCACAAATCTTTCTAAAGGGGCTATGGAAGAATTTTGTCAACGGGAGCATATCCGGCTTGATGTTTCCTCTGTAGCCCACCCTCAATCCAATGGGCAGGCAGAACAAGCAAATCAGGAGATTCTGTGAGGTATCAAGCCCTGGCTTATGGTTCCTTTACAAAGAACGCTGGGTTGTTGGGTGGAGGAGTTACCTTCAGTGTTATGGAGCATCAACACAACCCCCAACAGGTCTATGGGTGACACACCTTTCTTCATGGTTTATGGGGCAGAGGCGGTTCTCCCTAGTGACATCCGTCACGATTCACCCCGGGTGGTGGCTTATGTTGAGGCTGACAATGAAAAGGCATGTCAAGACACACTTGACTTATTGGATGAGGAGCATGACCTCGCGGCGGCTCGTTCGACGATTTACCAGCAAGACCTACGGCATTATCACAGCCACCGGGTCAAAACCAGAACCTTTCAAGAAGGCGACTTAGTGCTCTGGCTCATCTAAGATCAGACAGATATGCACAAGTTTTCACCACCTTGGGAAGGACCTTTTGTGGTCAGCAAGAACTTACATAATGGGTCATACTACCTTATCGACGTTAGAGACAACAAAGACTCATGCACATCATAGGAGGAGACCCGTCGGCCGTGGAACATTGCTCATCTTCGGCCCTACTATACTTGAGCCTCCGGCTCTCATGATGTACATAGTTATCTGATGTATATATTATAAGCAGTATAATAAAGCCGGCACCCCTGACATTTCAGGGCATCTTTCGCTTTACTTGTCCAAAGTTAAGTCTTTATCATCATTTAAGAGGCTTGACGCCCACAACTTCCAAGACGAAAGAGAGTTGGATGCATAGCATAACTCAAACATAGGTCCCTGATGATCACTTGGGGGCTTCCTGCTCATTGAGCATACCTGTCAGTACCCTCTTGATCAGGCGCAATGCCAAAACTTATATGATCACTTGGAGGCTTCCTGCTCATCGAGCATAGCTGTCAGTACCCACGTGATCGGCGCAAGGCCAAAAGGTTATATGGTCACTTGGGGGCTTCCTGCTCATCGAGCATAGCTGTCAGTATCCACGTGATCGGCGCAAGGCCAAAAGGTTATATGGTCACTTGGGGGCTTCCTATTCAAACATAGGTGTATTCACCAAAGAGAACATAGTTGTCGGTCCCCTCTTGATCGGCTCAACGCCACATTTGTAAGTATGTCACTTGGGGGCTTCCTGTTCAAACATAGGCGTATTCGACCAAAGAGAACATAGCGTTACTACCCTCTTGACCAGGTTTGTTCAAACATAGGCGTATTCGACCGAAGAGAACAAACTCTGATCGGGTCGTCCTACCTGTAACACCAGCTACTTCAACTCCATCAGGTCATCCTGATTGACCCGCAGAACTCTTAACGATCAGTCTTTACAGCGTATTCGACCAAGATCTGAGCTCGATTAAGGTTCAAACGGCGGCTTGTCATGCTAGAGTATGGTTTACAGAGTCAGATGGATCCAGGCTTCATAAGCCGCCTTCTTGAAACTTGGATAAACCGGCCCATGATACTGTTGCTCCAGCCTCGCGTACTCCTCATAAGTCTTTGAGCAAGACCAGACTTTATCTAGGGTTCAAATGTCAATTGGGCACACTGTGACTCAGGATCACGGCAGTACGAACAACCCAGTGGCTCCGGCTAGTTTCATTGAAGATGAAACTTTACTTTGACAGTCTACAAAAGCCCTGAATTTCTTTTGATTTCTTATTCATATTTGAGTTTTTCACTGCTTTCTGGTTTTTTATAAGTCGGGCCCAGCTGCCTTGTTTACGGCTCACATTGGAAGTATGCTTTGGGTTTATACAACCCGTCTAGAGGATAGACTCTAAATCGCCAAGGTGTAATGAATACCATGGTTGAAGTTAGAGCTCTAACACCTCTAAATTGCACAAAGCTGATAAGCCGGTAGTTTAAGTATATATATCACATGTATGTTGTTTTCTTAGCAGTTATCATACCAGCCCTGGTTATGGACTATTTGTCCCCAGCAGCTTTCATTGGGTATCATGACCCGCCCGGTGGTAAGCCGCCAAGGCCCTTGTGTTTTTTCTTTGTGTGCGGGATCATAATAATTCACATCTGCATAAGTCAAAGATTATCATACAAAGAGTGGTTCTTTAAACCGATGGATCATCAGTGTTACGGAAAACAGAAAACGTGCACGATGGCACGGTCGATTCAAGTTTTAACTACTCTATTACATAGCTCCATGAGCCAACATAAGGTCAGGTGTTTTATCAAAATTTAAAGTCTTTCAAGTGCCTGGCGCTTCACTCTTCTTGATCTCGCTGACGGGAGGCCTCCGGTTCATCCCTTGCCGGTTCTTCCTCCTCTTCCACCGTCTGGAAGTTTGGTTTGGACCAGTCAAAGCCACGCAAGGCGAAGAATTCAACCTCATCGTCAATCAGATTAGACGGATCAATATCAGGGGCGAAAGTGTGCTTACGAATTGGCGGAATTAAATCCATCACTTTATATGCAGGCGTCTGCATCTTCTGATTATCCTCATCATAAGCCGGCTGATATTTGGAAAGATTGGTCTCTTCAGCGATGACTGTTGCATGAGGGCGAATCTCTTTGACACAGGCAGCAAAGTATTGCTGATCGAAAGAGTTACCATCTTCCTTTAAGCTAGGATACCCACTTGCTACATCCGCCGGGTCTTTTTCTTTGAACAACTTTGCATTTTCGTAAGCTTGGGTTCTCCATTCATCTAATGAGCTTATATCAAATAACCTCTTTTCACCAGCGAGTTTGAAATCATAGTTGAGTTCTTTAACTGCCCAATATGCTTTATGTTCTAACTCAAGAGGCAAATGACAAGCTTTTCCATAAACCATTTTATAAGGTGACATACCCATGTGATTTTTATATGCTGTTCTATAAGCCCAAAGTGCATCATCTAATTTCTTAGACCAATTCTTCCTGGACCTATTGACAGTCTTTTGCAAAATTAATTTTATTTCTCTATTGCTAAGTTCAACTTGACCACTAGACTGAGGATGATAGGGTGATGCAATTCTATGGTTGACATCATACTTGGCAAGCATTTTGCGGAAAGCACCATGAATAAAGTGGGAACCACCATCAGTCATTAAATATCTAGGGACTCCAAACCTTGGGGAAATAACTTCCTTCAGCATTTTAGTAGAGGTGTTGTGATCAACACTACTAGTTGGAATAGCTTCTACCCATTTAGTAACATAATCAACAGCAACCAAAATATGTGTATACCCATTAGAGGAAGGAAAAGGTCCCATGTAATCAAATCCCCAAACATCAAATGGTTCAACAGCAAGAGAATAGTTCATAGGCATTTCTTGACGCTTACCAATATTACCTATTCTTTGACATTCATCACAAGAAGAGACAAACTTACGGGCATCCTTGAAGAGAGTAGGCCAATAAAATCCAGATTGCAATACCTTGTGAGCAGTTCTATCTCTAGAATGATGCCCTCCATAAGCTCCGGAGTGACATTTCCGTAGTATTTGTCCCTATTCATGCTCAGGTACACAACATCTAATAATACCATCTACTCCTTCTTTATAAAGATGCGAGTCATCCCAAAAGTAATGTCTTAAGTCATAGAAGAATTTTTTTCTTTTGTTGGTATGTAAAGCTAGGTGGTAGGTATTTAGCAACAATGTAATTAGAATAGTCAGCATACCAAGGAGTACTATTACCAACATTTATTGCAGCTAACTGCTCATCAGGAAAACTATCATCAATAGGTAGTGGGTCATCAAGCACATTTTCAAGCCTAGACAAGTTATCAGCTACGGGGTTCTCAGCTCCTTTTCTATCAATGATATGCAAATCAAATTCTTGTAGCAAGAGAACCCAACGAATAAGTCTAGGTTTAGAATCTTTCTTTTCCATCAAATATTTAATAGCAGCATGGTATGTGTGAACAGTTACTTTGGAATCAACAATATAAGGTCTAAACTTATCGCAAGCAAACACCACTGCTAAGAATTCCTTTTCAGTAGTAGCATAATTTCTTTGAGCAATGTCTAGAGTTTTACTAGCATAATGAATAACATTCAATTTCTTATCAACTCTTTGCCCTAGAACAGCACCAACATCATAATCACTAGCATCACACATAATTTCAAAAGGCAAATCCAATCAGGTGGTTGAACTATAGGTGCAGTAATTAAAGCTTTCTCGAGTTTTTCAAAGGCTTCAAGACAATCATCATCAAAGACAAAAGGAATATCCTTTTGCAAAAGATTAGTAAGAGGCCTAGAAATTTTAGAGAAGTATTTGATAAATCTCCTATATAAACCAGCATGACCTAGGAAACTACGAATACCTTTGATGTCCTTGGGACATGGCATTTTCTCAATAGCATCAACCTTAGCTTGGTCCACTTCAATACCTCTTTTAGAAATTTTATGACCCAAGACAATGCCTTCGTTAACCATAAAGTGGCACTTCTCCCAATTCAAAACAAGATTTGTTTGTTCACATCTCTGCAAAACTCGGTCGAGATTGCTTAAACAATCATCAAAAGACTTCCCATAAACAGAGAAATCATCCATGAAAACCTCAACAATCTTTTCACAAAAGTCAGAGAATATATCCATCATGCATCTTTGAAAGGTAGCAGGTGCATTACATAAACCAAAAGGCATACGTCTATAAGCATAAGTTCCAAAAGGACAAGTAAAAGTGGTCTTTTCTTGATCAGGTTGAGAAACAGGTATTTGTGAAAAGCCAGGGTAACCATCTAGGAAGCAAAAGTGTGTGTGCTTAGATAATCTTTCAAGCATTTGATCAGTAAAAGGCAAAGGGTAATGATATTTTCTAGTTGCTTTGTTTAACTTTCTAAAATCAATTACCATTCTATAGCCTGTAACAATTCTTTGTGGAATAAGTTCATTCTTATCATTAGGAACAACAGTTATACCTCCTTTCTTAGGAACACAATGAACAAGACGTACCCATCTACTATTAACTATAGGATAGATTATACCTGCTTCCAGAAGTTTTAATATTTCCATTCTTACCACTTCTTTCATCTTCGGATTTAACCGACGTTGGTGATCAACAACGGGTTTAGCATCAGGTTCCATATTAATTTTATGCTGGCATAGAGTGGGACTAATGCCCTTTAAATCATCAAGAGTATATCCAATAGCAGCCCGGTGCTTCCTTAGAACTTTCAATAATCTTTCTTCTTCATGTTCTGAAAGGTTAGCACTGATAATAACAGGATATATCCTTTTTTCATCAAGATAAGCATATTTCAAAGTGTTTGGCAATTGTTTTAATTCAAACACAGGATCACCTTTAGGTGGAGGAGGACCTCCAAGAGTTTCAATAGGCAAATTGTGCTTAAGCAGAGGACGTTGTTCAAAGGAAAATATTATCTATTTCATTTCTTTCATGCATATGTAAATCATTTTCATGGTCTAGCAAGTATTGTTCTAAAGGATCAGTAGGTAGCACAATAATAGAAGCAAGACCAATTAATTCATCCTTACTAGGAAATTCTTTTTCATGATGGTTTCTACTGAACCTGGAAAAATTAAACTCATGAGACTCACCACCAAAGCTAACACCTACAGTTTGTTTCTGGCAATCTATCCTAGCATTAACTATGTTCAAGAAAGGTCTACCAAAGATAATGGGACAGAAGTCATCTTGCGGGGTACCAAGAACAAGAAAATCAGTAGGATATTTTATTTTCCCACACAAGACTTCAACATCTCTAATAACCCCACAAGGTGATATGGTGTCTCTATTAGCAAGTTTAATAGTAACATCTATGTCTTCTAACTCTGTAGGTGCTATGTCTTCCCTAATTTCTTGATATAACTTGTAAGGAATAACACTCACACTAGCACCATGTCACAAAGACCATGATAACAGTGATCTCCTATTTTAACTGAAATAACAGGCATGCCAACAACTGGTCTATGCTTATCCCTTTTACCAGGTTTGGCAATTCTAGCAGCATCTGCACAAAAGTAGATAACATGCCCATCCACATCTTCTTCTAAGAGATCTTTAACCATAGCAATATTAGGTTCAACTCTAATTTGCTCATCTGGTTTAGGTGTTCTAACAGAGCTTTTGTTAACCACAGTTGAAACTTTAGCATGTTCCTTTATCCTAACAGGAAAAGGGGTTTCTCAATATAAGCAGTAGGGACAACTGGATCAACATTATAGAGAATAGTTTCTTCTTTGACTGGTACCGGTTCTTTAATTTCTTCTTTAATAGGTGGGTGATATTTAAGCCATTTATCTTTAGGGAGTTCAACATGAGTAGCAAATGATTCATAAAAGGAGGCTACTATCTCAGAGTCAAGTCCATATTTAGTGCTAAACTTTTGAAAAGCATTGGTGTCCATAAAAGATTTAACACAATCATACTTATGATTTATACCTGACTCTTTACCTTCATCGAGTTCCCAATCTTCAGAATTACGTTTAATTCTTTCTAGAAGATCCCACCGGAATTCAATAGTTTTCTTCATAAAAGAACCAACACAAGAAGTATCCATCATGGTTTGATCATTACGAGAAAGCCGAGCATAAAAGTTCTGAATAATAATTTCTCTTGAGAGCTCATGATTGGGGCATGAATATAACATTGACTTAAGCCTCCCCCAAGCTAGAGCGATGCTTTCTCCTTCACGAGGCCAAAAATTATATATATAATTCAGATCACGATGAACTAGATGCATAGGATAATTTTTTGGTGAAACTCCAGTTTAAACGATTCCAATTCCATGATCCAATATCATCGCATAGCCTATACCATGCCAATGCTTTTCCCTTCAAAGATAAAGGGAAAACCTTTTTCATAACTTCATTCCTAGGTAAACCTGCAAGCTTAAACAATCCACAAATTTGTTCTACATGTATCAAGTGCATATCAGGATGTTCGGTTCCATCTCCTGCATAAGGATTAGCTAGCAGTTGTTCTATCATATCCGAAGGAATTTCATATTCGATATTTTCAGTAGGTGTAGTAGGTTGAGGGGTAGCTGATAACCCACAAGTATAGGGGATCGCAACAGTTTTCGAGGGTAGAGTATTCAACCCAAATTTATTGATTCGACACAAGGGGAGCCAAAGAATATTTTGAAGTGTTAGCAGTTGAGTTGTCAATTCAACCACACCTAAAAGACTTAATATTTGCAGCAAAGTATTTAGTAGCAAAGTAGTATGGAAGTAACGGTAACGGTGGCAAAAGTAACAGTAGTAGTTTTTGTAGCAATCGTAACAGTGGCAACGGAAAAGTAACTAAGCAAAGATCAATATGTGAAAATCTCGTAGGCAATGGATCAATGATGGGTAATTATGTCAGATGCGATTCCTCATGCAACAGTTATAACATAGGGTGACACAGAACTAGCTCCAGTTCATCAATGTAATGTAGGCATGTATTCCGAATATAGTCATACATGCTTATGGAAAAGAACTTGCATGACATCTTTTGTCCTGCCCTCCCGTGGCAGCGGGGTCCTATTAGAAACTAAGGGACATTAAGGCCACCTTTTAATAGAGTACCGGACCAAAGCATTAAAACTTACTGAATACATGAACTCCTCAAACTACGGTCATCACCGGGAGTGGTCCCGATTATTGTCACTTCGGGGTTACCGGATCGTAACACATAGTAGGTGACTATTGACTTGCAAGATAGGATCAAGAACTCACATATATTCATGAAAACATAATAGGTTTAGATCTGAAATCATGCCACTCGGGCCCTAGTGACAAGCATTAAGCATAGCAAAGTCATAGCAACATCAATCTTAGAACATAATGGATACTAGGGATCAAACCCTAACAAAACTAACTCGATTACATGGTAAATCTCATCCAACCCATCACCATCCAGCAAGCCTATGATGGGATTACTCACGCACGGCGGTGAGCATCATGAAATTGGTGATGGAGGATGGTTGATGATGACGATGGTGACAGATTCCCCTCTCCGGAGCCCCGAACGGACTCCAGATCAGCCCTCCCGAGGAAGGTTAGGGCTTGGCAGCGACTCCGTATCGTAAAACGCGATGAATCCTTCTCTTTAATTTTTTTTCTCCCTGAACATGAATATATAGAGTTGGAGTTGACATCGGTGGAGTCTCAGGGGGGCCCACGAGGCAAGGGGCGCGCCCCAGGGGGCACCCTGCACCCTCGTGGACAGGGTGTGGGCCCCTGATGTTGATTCTTTCACCAGTATTTTTTATTAATTCCAAAACGTGTCTCCGTCGATTTTCAGGTCATTCCGAGAACTTTTATTTCTGCACAAAAATAACACCATGGCAATTTTGCTGAAAACAACATCAGTCCGGGTTAGTTCCATTCAAATCATGCAAGTTAGAGTCCAAAACAAGGTCAAAAGTGTTTGGAAAAGTAGATATGTTGGAGACGTATCAGTAGCTAATTCTGGTTTCGGACGAGGTGAAGATACCCCAAACAAACCTCTCAAAGGATTGTTTTCCATAGTAACAAGTGACAATAAATTTCAGCACACTATATAAATGTTTCCTTACCGAATTCCACTTACCAAAGGCGCTTCATTCCCCGGCAACGGCACCAAAAAATAGCCTTGATGACCCACAAGTATAGGGGGTCAATTGTAGCTCTTTTCAATAAGTAAGAGTGTTGAACCTAACGAGGAGCAGAAGGAAATGACAAGTAGTTTTCAGCAAGGTGATGTCTGCAAGTGCTGAAATCGTAAGTAGCGAGTAGTTTGATAGCAAGGTAATTTGTAACAAGAAAGTAACGATAATAGTGACAAGTATGCAGCAAGGTAGCCCAATCCTTTTGGGGCAAAGGTCAGGCCAAAACGGTCTCTTATAATAAGCAAAGCGTTCTTGAGGGTACACGGGAATTTCATCTAGTCACTTTCATCATGTTGGTTTGATTTGTGTTCGCTACTTTGATAATTTGATACGTGGGTGGACCGGTGCTTAGGTGCCGTTCTTACTTGAACAAACCTCCTACTTATGATTTACCCTCCCGCAAGCATCCGCAACTATGAGAAAAGTATTAAGAATAAATTCTAACCATAGCATTAAACTCTAGGATCCAATCGGTCCCTTACGGAATAGTGCATAAACCGGGGTTTAAGTTTCTGTCACTCTCGCAACCCGCCATCTATTTAATAATCCACAATGCATTCCCTTAGGCCCAAATATGGTGAAGTGTCATGTAGTCGACGTTCACATGACACCAACAAGGGAATCACAACATACATACTATCAAAATATCAAACACATATCAAATTCACATGATTACTTGAAACATGATTTATCCCGTGACCTTAAGAACAAAGGCAACTACTCACAAACAATAAACATGCTCATGATCATAGGAGTATTAATATGCATAATGGATCTAAACATATAATCTTCCACCAAATAAACCATATAGTAATCAACTACAAGATGTAATCAACACTACTAGTCACCCCTAGCACCAATCTATAGTTCCGGTAACAAGATTGAATACGAGAGATGATCTAGGGTTTGAGATGAGATGGTGCTAGTGAATATGTTGATGGAGATTGCCCTCCCCAAGATGGGAGAGTTGTTGGTGATGATGATGACGATGATTTCCCCCTCTGGGAGGGAGGTTCCCCCGGCGGAATCATTCCGCCGAAGGGCAAAAGTGCTCCTGCCCGAGTTCCTATTGGGGAACGCAGTAATTTCAAAATTTTCCTACGCACACGCAAGATCTATGTAGGTGATGCATAGCAACGAGAGGGAAGAGTGTTGTCCACGTACCCTCGTAGACCGTAAGCAGAAGCGTTATGACAACACGGTTGATGTAGTCGTACGTCTTCACGATCCGGCCAATCCTAGTACCTAAAGTACGACACCTCCGTGATCTGCACACGTTCAGCTCGGTGACGTCCCACGAACTCTTGATCCAGCTGAGTGTCGAGGGAGAGCTTCATCAGCACGACGACATGATGAGGGTGATGATGAAGCTATCAGTGCAGGGCTTCGCCTAAGCACTACGACGATATGACCGAGGTGGGTTACGGTGGAGGGGGCACCGCACACGGCTAAGAGATCAATGATCAACTTGTGTGTCTATGGGGTGCCCCCCTGCCCCCATATATAAAGGAGAAAGGGGGGAGGCCGGCCGGCCCTTGGGGCGCGCCAGGAGAGGAGGAGTCCTCCTCCTAGTAGGAGTAGGACTCCCCTTTTCCTAGTCCTACTAGGAGGGGGAAAGGAAGGAGGAGAGAGAAGGAAAGGGGCACGCCGCCCCTCTTCCCTAGTCCAATTTGGACCAGAGGGGGAGGGGCGCGCGGCCTGCCCTGGGTGGCCCTCTCTCTCCACTAAGGCCCATGTGGCCCATTAGTTCCCTGGGGGGGGGGGGTTCCGGTAACCCTCCGGCACTCCGATTTTCTCCGAAATCACCCGGAACACTTCCGGTGTCCGAATATAGCCGTCCAATATATCAATCTTTATGTCTCGACCATTTCGAGACTCCTCGTCATGTCTGTGATCATATTCGGGACTCCGAACTACCTTCGGTACATCAAAACACATAAACTCATAATACCGATCATTACCGAACATTAAGCGTACGGACCCTACGGGTTCGAGAACTATGTAGACATGACCGAGACTCATCTCCTGTCAATAACCAATAGCGGAACCTGGATGCTCATATTGGTTCATACATATTCTATGAAGATCTTCATCGGTCAAAACACACAACAATATACGTTGTTCCCTTTGTCATCGGTATGTTACTTGCCCGAGATTTGATCGTCGATATCTCAATACCTAGTTCAATCTCATTACCGGCAAGTCTCTTTACTCGTTCCGTAATGCATCATCCCGCAACTAACTCATTAGTCACATTGCTTGCAAGGCTTATAGTGATGTGCATTACCGAGAGGGCCCAGAGATACCTCACCGATACACGGAGTGACAAATCCTAATCTCGATCTATGCCAACTCAACAAACACCACCGAAGACACCTGTAGAGCATCTTTATAGTCACCCAGTTACGTTGTGACATTTGATAGCACACTAAGTGTTCCTCCGGTATTCGGGAGTTGCATGATCTCATAGTCATAGGAACGTGTATAAGTTATGGAGAAAGCAATAGCAGTAAACTAAACAATCAACGTGCTAAGCTAACGGATGGGTCAAGTCAATCACACCATTCTCTAATGATGTGATCCCGTTAATCAAATGACAACTCATGTCTATGTTTAGGAAACATAACCATCATTGATTCAACGAGCTAGTCAAGTAGAGGCATACTAGTGACACTCTGTTTGTCTATGTATTCACACATGTACTAAGTTTTTGGTTAAGACAATTCTAGCATGAATAATAAACATTTATCATGATATAAGGAAATATAAATAACAACTTTATTATTGCCTCTAGGGCATATTTCCTTCAGTTCCGCCTCGAGACGGCGGCGCTTCGTCCCGGAAAGCCTCCCCTTATTTTTTCTAGGTCAAAATGACTTATATACCAAAAGATGGGCACCGGAGGTGGGCCGAGGAGGCCACAACCCACCAGGGTGCGCTAGGGGGGCCTGGCGCACCCAGGTGGGTTGTGCCCACCTGGTGGCCCCCCTCTGGTGCTTATTGGCTCCAATATTCCTCAAATAATCCATAAAAATTCTCGGTAAAGTTTCGGCTCATTTGGAGTTGTGCGGAATAGGTGACTTGACGTAGCTTTTCCAGGTCCAGATCCAGCTGCCAGAATTCCCCCTCTTGGCGTGTTCCTTGTAAATTATGAGAGTAAAGGTGTTAGAATTACTCCAAAAAGTATTATTATGGATAAAAACATTATAAATAACAGCTAGGAAACATGATGCAAATGGATGTATCAGTCGCCACCCCCTTTTCCATGCTTACTGCTACTCACTACCGACAGCCATCGCGCACTATGCCTGTGGGTGTCGCACTCTGCCGGCGGAGCCCAAGGCTTTGTAGCGGAAGGGTCGCTCGGAGCTGCTACCTCTGTTCCCGGCGCCGTCGCTGGTGATGTCTGGAGCGGAGAACTCCTTGGAGCACCCCATCCTTGTGAGCTTGCCAGAGGCGCCGACGGGCGAGGATGATCTGGAGCAGCCCTAAGGTGAAGAAGGGCAGAAGCCGGTTCCGCTGCCGTCTGCTCTGGCTATGTTGGATGGCATGCCTGAGCAGGCGGACAAGTAGCCAGCCACCGCCGCCAGGAAGGAGACTCTGACTCCGGTGTTGTCGCGGCATAGCCCCGGCTTCTCAACTTGATGGATGGACCCAGTGGGGACTGCATCGAGCGTGCTGCCAAGCACAAGGCGCGGATGGCTATCTCTTCCTCGTCCGGTTCATCCTCTGGCTGCTCGTCGGGGCGCTCCACCTCCTCCAAGCGCTCTAAGAAGATGCACGATGTGTCGGTGTTGATCCAGCTTCCGCCCAAAGAAACGTCGAGGCCGCTGGGGAAGAACAAGCTCAAAGCGCCTGCTGGCTGCTGTGATACGAAAGGCATTCTGAGGGAGGCCGAAACCCCTTCTTCGGCTCATACTTCCCACCTCTTTGGAGTACTCCTTGGATCTCAATGAGTAGGCTTTGCAGGACCGGGTCTGCATTAGGTGGCCTTATGCCTCTTGGTCAGTAGCTGTTGCATTTCTGTAGTCGCTTCCGGCCTATCGAGAACTGTCGCGACCTTCTTCTTCTGTTGTTGTTCTGGTCCTCTTTTAGGGTTCACAACCCTTCTAGTTGCAAGTGTGGTTGTGTTGTCTGGATCATCGTAGTTGGTCGTTTGTGTCCTGTTGTGAGCTCCTGTTATCTTATTGATTCATGGTATGTTTCCTCTCTGCTTTCCATTGCATCTTCTGGCCTTCTATCCTTCTTGGAGGCTGCTCTGCTCTTATGATTATAGCCAACTGGAATGTCCATGGCTTGGGTGATCATAACAAGCACTGCCTTGTCCTGGATGCTATTAACTCCTGCAAACCCAACATAATCTGCTTGCAGGAAACCAAGATCAATGATGTCGACACGTTTGTTATCAGGAAGTTCCTGCCAGCATCTTTGCACAACTTCTGCTTTCAACCAGCGCAGGGCACTTGTGGTGGCATTCTTGTGGCTTGGGACTCGACAGTTAATGGGACAGTTATGGCACAGGACAACTTTTCTGTAATAGTGGCTTTCTCGTCAGCTTCTCATAACGCTGCTTTCTCTTTGACAATGGTCTATGCCCCGTGTGATGGAAATCTAAGGCCAAGTTTCTTTAGCTCGATTGACAACATATCTAATTTCGTTACCGATGCTTGGATGGTGGTGGGGGACTTTAATATGTACTGCTATGCTTTTGAGAAGAACAATGATCATATCAACTCGACTTTAATGGAAGACTTTAATGACTGGATTAATAGTCATGGGCTAATCGATGTTGACATTGCTAACATGCACTTCACCTAGTCTAATAAGTGCAGGGACCCGACGTTGGTTAAGCTGGACCGTGTGCTTATTAATGCTGATTGGAATTTGGCGTTCTTGGACACTTTAGCTACCTCTATCTCATCAGTCACTTCAGATCGTGTGCCTATATGTATCGCTTTTGGAGTCACTATACCTCGTACTAAGTTTTTGTTGGAAATATGCCCTAGAGGCAATAATAAAAGCATTATTATTATATTTCCTTGTTCATGATAATTGTCTTTATTCATGCTACAATTGTGTTATCCGGAAATCGTAATACATGTGTGAATAACAGACACCAACATGTCCCTAGTAAGCCTCTAGTTGACTAGCTCGTTGATCAACAGATAGTCATGGTTTCCTGACTATGGACATTGGATGTCATTGATAACGAGATCACATCATTGGGAGAATGATGTGATGGACAAGACCCAATCCTAAACATAGCACAAGATCGTATAGTTCGTTTGCTAGAGTTTTCCAATGTCAAAGTATCTTTTCCTTAGACCATGAGATCGTGTAACTCCCGGATACCGTAGGAGTGCTTTGGGTATACCAAACGTCACAACGTAACTGGGTGACTATAAAGGTAGACTACGGATATCTCCAAAAGTGTCTGTTGGGTTGACATGGATCAAGACTGGGATTTGTCACTCCGTATGATGGAGAGGTATCACTGGGCCCACTTGGTAATACATCATCATAATGAGCTCAAAGTGACCAAGTGTCTGGTCACGGGATCATGCATTACGGTACAAGTAAAGTGACTTGCCGGTAACGAGATTGAACGAGGTATTGGGATACCGACGATCGAATCTCGGGCAAGTAACATATCGATTGACAAAGGGAATTGCATATGGGGTTGATTGAATCCTTGACATCGTGGTTCATCCGATGAGATCATCGTGGATCATGTGGTAGCCAACATGGGTATCCAGATCCCGCTGTTGGTTATTGACCGGAGAGTCGTCTCGGTCATGTCTGCTTGTCTCCCGAACCCGTAGGGTCTACACACTTAAGGTTCGGTGACGCTAGGGTTGTGAAGATATGTATATGCAGTAACCCGAATGTTGTTCGGAGTCCCGGATGAGATCCCGGACGTCACGAGGAGTTCCGGAATGGTCCGGAGGTAAAGAATTATATATAGGAAGTGCTGTTTCGGCCGTCGGGACAAGTTTCGGGGTCACCGGTATTGTACCGGGACCACCGGAAGGGTCCCGGGGGTCCACCGGGTGGGGCCACCTATCCCGGGGGGGCCCATGGGCTGAAGTGGGAGGGAACCCAGCCCATAGTGGGCTGGGGCGCCACCCCCCAAGGGCCCATGCGGCTAGGGTTGGAGGGGAAACCCTAGAGGGGGCGCCCCCTTGCTTGGGGGGCAAGCCCCCCACCCTAGGCCGCCGCCCCCCTAGTAGATCCATCTACTAGGGCCGGCGCCCCCCTCAGCACCCCTATATATAGTGGGGGAGAGGAGGGACTTCATACCCAGCCCCTGGCGCCTCCCTCTCTCCCCGTTACGTCTCTCTTCCTCGTAGTATAGGCGAAGCCCTGCTACTGTGACGCCCTGCATCCACCACCACGCCGTCGTGCTGCTGGATCTTTGTCAACCTCTCCTTCCCCCTTGCTGGATCAAGAAGGAGGAGACGTCTCCCGTCCCGTACGTGTGTTGAACGCGGAGGTGCCGTCCGTTCGGCGCTTGGTCATCGATGATTTGGATCACGTCGTGTTCGACTACATCATCACCGTTCTTTTGAACGCTTCCGTGCGCGATCTATAAAGGTATGTAGATGCATCCAATGACTCGTTGCTAGATGAACTCCTAGATGATCTTGGTGAAACGAGTAGGAAATTTTTTGTTTTCTGCAACGTTCCCCAACAGTTTTTCTATTTTGAGAATAATTGGTTGCATATTCCTGAGGTTGACCAGCTTGTGCTGGACTCTTGGCAAGCCGGACACCGTCAGATTTCATCAACAACATCTAGACTGAATTTCAAGTTCAGACGGCTTCGTGCAAAAGTCAGAGAATGGGTTAAGAGTAAGGGAAACTTACAACTTCTTATCGCCAACAACAAACTGCTTATTGACTTTTTGAATGCAATAGAAGAGAGACGGAAGTTCATAGATCTGGAGTTCGTACTCCGTTTACATGCCACTTCAAAGCTCGAGACGCTGATTAGATGGCAGGTTGCATTCTGGCAAAGGAGAGCAAAGCTCAACTAGTGTACTTTTGGGTATGAGAATTCATGGGTTTTCCACCTTGCCGCTAGCTGCCATGCTAGAAATAATAAGATTCATGTGCTGGTCCAGAATGAAGTGAAGCATTTCAATATTTTCTGATAAGTTGAATATCGCCACGGAGTTTTTCCAGAGCATCTTCGACAGCCGCCCGAACAACCCGCTGGCGGTTAACCTTGCTACAATCTATTCTTAGGTCGATGGGTGGATCTCTCCACTCTTGATCAGCCCTTCAGTTGGGAGGAGATCCTTCGTGCTATCAAGCTTTCTACGAACAACAGAAGTCCCAGCCTGGATGGCTTCACTAATGAGTTCTATAAGAAACACATTTCTGTTCTCAAAAATGACATTTTGGCCTTCTTTGATGACTTCTTCCAGGGGAAAGCAGGTCTGTATGGCATCAATTGGGCATATATCACCTTACTTCCTAAGGTTGAGTTACCATTGGAGATCACTATACATGCCCATCTCTCTGGTGCATAGCGTCATCAAGCTGCTCACCAAGTTACTTGCCATGAGGTTACAACAGTTCATATCTGCGTTGGTTCACTACACGCAGTCTGGTTTCATCAAAGGAAGGCCCATAGTGGAAAACTTTGCTTTAGCCTCTGAGCTAGTCCAATGCACATAGAAGACGAAGATCCCCATGATCGTGCTTAAGCTTGACTTCAAGAAAGCTTTCGACAGCGTAAATTGGACCTGCCTTACCAACCTTTTGCAGCAGAGAGGTTTTAGTAATCGCTGAGTCTCTTGGGTCTCCTCTATTCTTCACCCCGGGCGGGCCAACGTGATGATGAATGGCTTCCTCGAGAATGTTATTCTCTTCAGCTGTGGTGTTTGGCAGGGCAACCCGCTATCCCCATACCTCTTCATGGTTGCAGATATACTTCAATGACTGTTTGTCGCTGCAGTGGCTGATGGGGTTCTGGAGAGTCCTATAAGTGGCCTGGATTTCTTACTAGTGTTACAATACGCAGATGACACTTGGATTCTTCTGAAAGGGGAGGTCTCGCAAGCTGCACGGATCAAGGATATCTTGCAAGCCTTCTCAGACTTTTCTAGATTACAAATTAATTATCACAAGAGTACTTTTGTGCCCATCCATATGAATGAAGACGATGCAAAGGAGGCAGCGAATATTCTGGGGTGCCCTATCAGTTCACTACCGTGCAATTAACTTGGCTTACCCCCATCTTTCCACAAGATCTCCAACTCTGTTCTGATGCCACTGATTCAGAAGATCCACCGGCGCTTAGCGGGTTGACTGGCCACTTACCTTTCTTGAGGAGGGCGCCTCACTATGATTGATGTTGTTCTTTCATCCATTCCAAATTACTACATGGCATGTGTCAAGTGGAACAAGACTAGCCTGGCCAAAGTAGACAAGCTTAGGCGAAACTTCCTTTGGCAGAAGTAAGCTAACAAGCAGCGGGTTGATTGCTTGGTAGCTTGGGAACAGGTTGTGTCCCACAAACATTGTGGTGGTCTCGGGATTAGAGGTTTGGAAGCACACAATGACGCCATGCTATGCAAGTTCACAAGCAGAATTCTGCAAGGATCATCAGTCCCCTGCTATCAATGGTTCCAACGAAGATATCTGAACAAAAGATTACCTGATAAGCTGAGGGCAATGGACACACCCATCTAGAGAGCCTTAGCAAAATATATCCCTATGGTGCAGCAAACATCTCTGCCATATTGGAGATGGGAAACTAATTGCTTTCTGGCAGGACAAATGGTGCTACAATGGTCGCTTCGCTCAGCTCTTCCCCACCCTATTTTCCTTTGTTAAAGATAAACAATGCTCGGTTGCCTGGCAGTACCCCGGCCGTTGGACCTTGGAGTTTCACCCTAACCTCTCAAGGACTACTGCATGATACGTCTCCAACGTATCTATAATTTTTGATTGCTCCATGCTATATTATCTATTGTTTTGGATGTTTATGGGCTTTATTATACACTTTTATATTATTTTTGGGACTAACCTATTAACCCAGAGCCCAGTGCCAGTTTCTGTTTTTTCCTTGTTTTAGAGTATCGCAGAAAAGGAAAATCAAATGGAGTCCAATTGACCTGAAACTTCACGGAACTTATTTTTGGAAGGAAAGCAACACAGGAGACTTGGAGTCCACGTAAGGGATGCAATGAGGAAGCCATGAGGCAGGGGGCGCGCCCACCCCCTGGGCGCGCCCTCCACCCTCGTGGGCCCCTCGTGGCTCCCCTGACGTACTTCTTCCGCCTATATAACTCCATATACCCTAAAACGATTGGGGAGCATAATAGATCGGGAGTTCTGCTGCCAGAAGCCTCCGTAGCCACCGAAAGCCAATCTAGACCCGTTCTGGCACCCTGCCGGAGGGGGAATCCTTCTCCGGTGGCCATCTTCATTATCCTGTTGCTCTCCATGATGAGGAGGGAGTAGTTCTCCCTCGGGGCTGAGGGTATGTACCAGTAGCTATGTGTTTGATCTCTCTCTCTCTCTCTCGTGTTCTTGAGGTGATACGATCTTGATGTATTGCGAGCTTTGCTATTATAGTTGGATCTTATGATGTTTTCTCCCCCCTCTACTCTCTTGTAATGGATTGAGTTTCCCCTTTGAAGTTATCTTATCGGATTGAGTCTTTAAAGATTTGAGAACACTTGATGTATGTCTTGCCGTGCGTATCTGTGGTGACAATGGGATATCACGTGATTCACTTGATGTATGTTTTAGTGATCAACTTGCGGTTTCCGCCCATGAACCTATGCATAGGGGTTGGCACACATTTTTGTCGTGATTCTCCGGTAGAAACTTTGGGGCACTCTTTGAGGTTCTATGTGTTGGTTGAATAGATGAATCTGAGATTGTGTGATGCATATCATATAATCATACCCATGGATACTTGAGGTGACATTGGAGTATCTAGGTGACATTAGGGTTTTGGTTGATTTGTGTCTTAAGGTGTTATTCTAGTACAAACTCTAGGGCAGTTTGTGACACTTATAGGAATAGCCCAACGGATTAATTGGAAAGAATAACTTTGAGGTGGTTTCGTACCCTACCATAATCTCTTTGTTTGTTCTCCACTAATAGTGACTTTGGAGTGACTCTTTGTTGCATGTTGAGGGATATTTATGTGATCCAATTATGTTATTATTGTTGAGAGGACTTGCACTAGTGAAAGTATGAACCCTAGGCCTTGTTTCAACACATTGCAATACCGTTTACGTTCACTTTTACCACTTGTTACCTTGCTGTTTTTATATTTTCAGATTACAAAAACCATTATCTACTATCCATATTGCACTTGTATCACCATCTCTTCGCCGAACTAGTGCACCTATACAATTTACCATTGTATTGGGTGTGTTGGGGACACAAGAGACTCTTTGTTATTTGGTTGCAGGGTTGTTTGAGAGAGACCATCTTCATCCTACGCCTCCTACGGATTGATAAACCTTAAGTCATCCACTTGAGGGAAATTTGCTACTGTCCTACAAACCTCTGCACTTGAAGGCCCAACAATGTCTACAAGAAGAAGGCTGTGTAGTAGACATCACTGCACGGGAGCTAGATGCTTTGAGTGAGCCGCTTGCTTCTACCCACACGCCTTCTGCAGGCCTATCTGACTCTCGAGTTCACATTTTTTCTGACACAGCCCACTGCAGTTAGAGATTTCTACAACCTGCTCACTTTCAGAGGGGTTCTGTGGGAACCGGCGGACATGGTTTGGAACAAGACGATTCCCAAGAGATGGCGAGTTTTCTTTCGGAGCATGACCGTTTTGACATGGTTTGGAACAAGACGATTCCTAAGAGATTGCGAGTTTTCACATCAAAACGTTCATGCTCCGAAAGCAGTGGAAGAATGTTGAGCATCCTTTCGGTGTGATCTTTGCCCCACGGAAGAAACTATAAATCACATTACTCTACGGTGTGCACCCACTCATTCTTTATGGCAGAAGCTAGAGATACCTCAGCAAGCAATAGCATCACATTCCTTAAAGGATTTTGTGCTCAAAATGAAGGCGGTATGTCATCACTAGGTCATGCTGATCGCTGCATGTGTTGCTCAGCTCCGGAAGGTGCGCAACGCTAGAATTCTTGACAAAGTAACAGTGCTGCGTGCTAATTCCTGGGCTGCTATAGCAGAGATGCTCGACTTTGGTGCACTAGAACGAACGACAGTTCTTTGCAAGTTTTTCTTCTGTGTAAAGCAGATTCTCTATCAGCTACTTCTTAGGCTGGTTCATCTTTTTCTTCTGTTGTACTGTTTTTTGATGCAGTGATCTCACTAGCATCCTCTTGTACTCAAACAATCCTCAGACCTTCTGGTCTGACTTTGGAATATATAAGGTAGACTGCGGCCTGCCTTTTTATCCAAAAAAAAATATGATGAGAAGCAACCAACCGTAAGTTCATATAACAAAATAATGCGTAATATTCAAACAGATCAAGAGACACAAAGGTTGAGCACCTATCAGGTACATACATCATATTTTTCTGAGGGGTGGTACATGCATAATATTTTGAGATTTGTTTAGATGAAAATATTTATTGGTACAAGTGATCACATATTTGTTGGTAAAATGAACATTTGTTCATACAAGTGATCAAATATATTGTTATAAGTATCAAATATACAAGTGATCAAAATTATACACAAATAAATGTGCCTTTATTGATACAAGTGATCAAATATATATCAACTAAAGTAAACGCCATGAAAAAAGAATTTCTTGGTTAAATGAACATTTGTCATTGAGGTGGTCATTTCAAAGTTGAGGTGATGAGTACTGATGCATGCTGCTAATAGACAACCAAAACAAAGCAAATAAGTCAGTCATCTTGATCTTATGCACCACTGGTGAACTGAAATTTCACATATCATAAAGTACAGGCTGAAATCCATGGGAAGTACATATTATGTGGTCCATCAAAACTGTAATGGCGGTTGCCTAATTCACATATATTTAATTTGTGGAAGTAAGAGGTTGCGAAGGGGCTAATAACATGTTCTTAGATGCATCGATCAATGTCTTGTTCATTTTTGGTGACACTGTTGTAAATCTACTTCCCACAGTCAAAGTTAGAATGTCGGCCATGCACTTAGTTATTTGTAATACTACCAACAAAATTTTATATATGCACTGGAATATCCAGAAGAATGGCTGCGCTTTATAAAGTTTGAAAGGTAGGAGGACTTCATTCGATATATTTTATTCTATTATATTTTAATGCATATATTTCAAAACCTTAAAATTAATTAACAAAGTTCAAAAACATAAATTCATTATATGTTAACCTAATACAAAAAATGTGAGCACAATTTTAATAAAACTCTCAAAAAGATGTTCATGCCAATAAAAATTGTTTCTGTGTTTAATTGTTTTTTATAAATGTGTATACAATGTAAAACAATTGTTTGTGTAATGTAAAAAAATGTTTCATACCATTAAAAATGTACGTGACAATTAAGGAAAATGTTCCTACATTTCAGAAAAATGGGAGACATTTTTAAATGCTATATACAATGTATAAAATGTTTGCGTAGGTTATAAAAAATAGACATGACATTTTAAAGAAATATCACATGTTTTAATAAATTGTCCATGATATTTTTAAAAATGTTTAAACCGGGCAAAAATAGTTGTATAGTTTACAAAATGTTTATTGCCATTAAAAATGTGCAACATGTATTTGGCAAAATGTTACCGTGTATTAGAAAAAGTGTTCAAAACATGTATTGAAAAATATACATTATGTAGTTGAAGAATGTTCAATATGTATCGTAAAATGTTTCGTATATGCTCTTAAAATGTACATTGTGTACTGCAAAGAAGTAGACATGTATTTGGACAAAAAACTGATAAAACCCGACAAAGAAACTAAAAAAAGCAAAAAAGCAAAGAAAACCAAGAAAAAGTAAAAGAAAATCAACGTGAAATAAAGAAAATAAAACCAAAAAACGATGAGAAAGCAAAGAAAACAAAACAAAAAACAAAATAAAAATCCATGAAAAATTAATAGCCAAAGGAAAAAGAAGTACAAAACTGGAGCAAAGCAAACCTACAGACCACGAATAAACTGCGCTACTAGGCCAGCCTGCTAAACGTCGTCTATAGGCGATTCCTATTAGGAATCGGTACAGGCGACATATAGTGCTATAGCTATCAAAATCACTAATTAATGAGTATTCTTTGCAAAGGTCATTTCCACCTTTGTTGATTGCAACATGTCTTGTCGCAACTTGCGAGTTTTTCCTTTCGTAGATTCGTTTATTTAAAACATTTTATCTCTTAAACCGTGCGTTCAAATCTCAAACCGTTTTCACCGTTGGATTCCTTGCGCCGAGATCTGTAAAACTAGATCCCATATTGATATGTTTCGACGATCTTTTTTTCTTACAAAAAAACTAGACGAAAAAAACGAAACTGGGACCATGTTTTTTTTTCTTTCCAATGAGGCATAATTGTGCATCTTGCGAAAGCAAATTTGTACCTCTAAGAAAAGAAAATCCGTACCTCTCGTGAAAACAAATACACGTTTTCCCCTTTTTCCAGAGGTGCAGCTGTGCCTCTCACGGAAGAAAATTGTGACTCTATGCGAAGTAAATTTTTGCCTCTCGCGAAAAGAAAAATAAATAAAAATGCGTCTTTTTTACCTTTTCAAGAGGCATGATTGTTCCTCTCGCGGAATCAAATCCGGGCCTTCACGAAGAGTATATCTGTGCCTCTTTTGCGGAAGTAAAAAAACACATTTCTTTTCCTTTTTCGAGAGGTATGGCCGTGCCTTTCGCGGAAGCAAATCCTGTATTTCTTTTCCTTTTCGAGATGCACGACTGTGCCTCTCGTGAAAGTAAGTCTATGCGTCCATGAGAAGTAAAATTATGCCTCTCGCGAAAGGAAAAGATATGTTTTTTTTATCCTTCCCGAGAGACATGCCTGAGCCCCTCGCAGAAGCAAATCCGTACTTTCAGGGGAAGTAAATCTGTGCTTCTTGCAAAAGAAAAGAAAAGGAAAACATGTCTTTTTCTTTTCTGAGGGGCATGACTATGCCTCTCGTCGAAGCATATCTGTGCCTCCAAGAGAAGTAAATCTGTGTCTCTCGCAAAAAAAGAAAAAGAAAAAAACACATTTTTTCCGGAAATAATTTTTGTTTCAACTTTTTTGTTCAAAATCTAGGAACAATCAGGGAAAACCCGGAAAACCCAAAATTTTTGGTATAAAAGCTGAAAATGCATACAGAAAAAACCCAAAGGGAGCGCCCACAACACGTGGCGGCGAGTAAAAGTGTGTCAAGTGGCGCCTCCTAGCCCACGAAAAGTGACACTTGCTGGTCCTCCAAAAGGAGCACTTTTTGATTAGTTGCTCTCTACAACTATATATCGCTTACTGCGATTCGTATTATGGCGTCGGCAGGTATGGGCTGGCCCATTCAGAGTGAATGCTTGCTCGGCCGCTTGCCTAGGTTGCTGGGTTCGTTCGCTCGCTCGGACGTTGTTCTGTATTAGTTTTTTCTTACTATTTACTGTACATTGGCTGGGCTCGTTCAATTTTTTATTTATTTTTATTTATTTTGTCTATTCCTTTTACATTTTTCATTGTTTTATCTTTCTATTCTTTTTCTACATGTTTTCTTTATGTTTCTCATAAGCTTGCTTTTTTCTTTGGTTTTTTTGCTTTTTTTTCTTCAGTTCTCTTTGGGTTTTTAATATATATGTTTCGATTCCTTCTTTTTTCATACAAATTGTACATTTTGTTATACACAAGAAACATTTTTATGCATGTTTAACATATTTTAAATACATGATTAACATTATTTTTGAAGATATGTTTTGATTTCTATATTTTTATACATATTTTATATATTTCTGTGTACATGAAAAAATATATATGTTAAGCATGTTTTAAGATATATGTTTTCATGTCTACTCTTTTCCATATAGATTGAACACATGTTTTTGAATACATGTTATGCTTTTTTGAAATAAAATTTAAAACACTCACTCGAAGCATATCCACATTTGATTAGACTGCGCTAACAATTTTTTTACACTGTGTTAACATTTTTAAAATACAGTATTAACCTCTTTCGATTATATGTTTTGATGTCTATTTTTATAGATGTTGTTCTTTTTTTTGTATATGTCATGAACACTTTTTCATAAATTTTTAGCAATTTTAAAATATAATTTTACTAATTTTTTTCAAAGACCATGACTTTTTTCAAATACATGTTTTGATGTCTACTTTTTTCATACACATTGTACTTTTTGCATACATTGAAACATTTATTTATATACGTTTATAATTTTTTAAATATATGGTTAAGTACTTATTTAGGAGTATGTGTATTCTAGATATATTTTTTAGAATATAAGAAAAAGTAAATAAATGAAAATAAAAAACAAAAGTGAGTGAACTTATATACAATAGTAACGAAGCGAACGAACTTAAAACGAGATGAACAAACAACGCTACTGGGCTGGCCCATTACAATGTCTCTTCAGGCGAGAGGTCTGTCTCGTATGAGAATCGTGCGTCTGGGCGCTGGGCTGGCCGGGCCGCATCGGGCGCTCATCTTACCTGGCGTGCCACGAGAAGCCCAGCTGGAGCCTAAGAGCGAGCCGAGACCGACTACGGCTGGCCTCCGCCGCCCCTATAAGACGGAAGACGCGGCGTCGTCTCCTCCCCAATCTGAATCGCCTCGAGTCGGAAGCTAGAGTTCCAAAGGGGCCTTCTTTCTCGGCCGGTTCGTCGTCGGAGGTGGTAGTGGTGGCGGCGGCGACTAAGCCGACGCGTCGTCGTGGTGGACAGAAGGGGTCTCCGAAGGCCGGTTCGCAGGAGAAGGAGGCAGTGATCATGCCAGGGCGTCATGGTCGACAGAAGGGGCTTCCTAAGGCCGGCTCGCAGGGTGGCCATGGCAAGTGCAAGGGAGGCCCTCTTCCTCCGGCGAAGAACATGATGAGTGAAGAGGAGGTGATGTCCATCCTGTCCTGGGAAAAGCCTGCCCGCTTCGACCGAAAGAAGAGCAAGTACGCCGGTTTCTTCAACAAGTTGAGGGATGAAAACTTCAAGTACCAGCAGGAGATCAAGGATGAGTTTGAGGAGAAGGGCTACGTCGAGATCCCCGACAACGTCCGGGAAGACACCAACAGAATGGTGCGTTAGGCTCACAGGAAGGCGTACCTGGAGGTTTTTGGCACCGAACCGCCAGCTAAATTCGAGTAGATCGGAGGAGCACTGTTATTTCACCGTCTATCTATCCTAGTAGTATTGAGTGGAGCACTGTAGTTTGCAGTATTTGTATTAATATCTATCCTAAAATTTCTAACTATCTTATCTGCCTCCCATGCACTCATATGTTGGAGCAATCTCTCTATGCCAGTAATCCCTCCGTTCCTAAATATAAGTCTTTTTTTAGAAATTTTAATATGAACTACATATGGATGTATATATATAATATGTATTCCCCTGTGCCAAGACATGCTGCTTGTTTCATGTGCAATATGATACTTCCTCTGTCACATAATGTAATGTCTTACATCATGAGATGTAGGGAGTATGTTTGATTTCAGTATGACATAGATCTCGGTATGACATAGTTCAGCATTGGTTCGTGTAGTGAGGCAATGAAGTTCCAACTTTTGCTCACACAATTTTCTGTGCAACTTTCACCGCCAGTATTTGCCTTTCTCGATTTGCGTCTCCATTGTTGTTCTTTTGGATCCCGCTGTACCTCTTCGTCTCCATTGTTGTTCTTTTGCATCTACAAGCAACTATGTCTATCATCTATTGTTTTTTCCTATGCTTATTATTCCTAACAATGAAATTATGTTGCAGCCAGCCCAAATTATTAGGCGTGCGTGGGATAGGTATAAACCGAGTCCGAAAGTATAAAGACTAACAAAGGAAAACCAGGCGTATGTGAGGTACCGATCATGGGAAAGGCTTGACGAAACCAAACGGAAAGGGAACTTTAACTTTTGGGACTGTCTATTTAACATTTGACTGATTTCTAATTGGATTACATTCAAATCTCCTGACAAATAAGCAGATGACACATGTATGTCCAAACACAGCCGACCATTGTATGTGCCGACCATTGTATGTCTGTAACACCAACAAAACGGGTGGGGCTACAAATTATGACCCGGTTGCTTAAACTACTCAATATCTTTTACATGAACTCGTCTCCTTTTGCTCACGTCAGGGACTCTCCTACTCCTTTTGCTCATCCTTTTGGTGTACAGACAACTTTTACATGAACTTGTCTGCCGAAAACATCAAAGAATCAAGTGAAAAAAAATGGAATCATTAGGTTCTAAGGGACTGAAAGCAACGCTGAAATTTATTTAGATCAGGGTAAAAACAGTGAACCGACAGGAAATACAGAGTTAAAAAAGCATTGTAAATAGTACACATGAACATAAGGGTGTACAGTAAGTACACATGAAAATATGTGCTGCATTACAGTGTAATGTAGCTGCAATTTACATTGTCAGAAAACCAGGAAAATGGTGATAAAGCATGGATTATGATAAATGTGGGATATTACATTGTAAGGCAAATGAGGATATACAGTGAAAAAATCAGACGAATTCCACTGTAAGTACCTACAGTATATACAATGTAATAGTGGGGTATTTACAGAGTGTAACTCCCTAAAAAATCTTAGGTATTCCACTGTAATACTTCCAAGCTTTACAGTGAATATGCAGTAAATTACACTGTAAAACTAGGGGATATTACAGTGAAATGAAACTGAAAAGGCACACTGTAGGAATGACAACAATGAAGTTGGCACAAAGACGGCATTTCAGACACATCAGAGAAAAAATACTGAATAAATCAGTGGAAATTGCAGTGCAAACACCAAGGAATGACAACAGTGAATAATCACAGGAAATTACAGTGCGAACACCAAGGATTTACGGCGACTAAAGCTCTGGAATTACACTATACAATCTAAGGAATTACTCTGAAAGTAAAGTACAGTGAAGGTACACATGAATTTCCTAAGATGAGCAGAGGAAAACACAGTGAAGGTACACAATGAAGGTACTCTGGAATTACACAGGGGAGGAAATACTCTGATAATTACAATTAAATTGCAGAGGAAACCCACTGAAATTCCATGAGACGAGCAAACAAACAATAAGATACAAAAGAAAAATATATTAATTATGAGCTAAATAGAGAACTACAACACTGGAAAACTGCAGTGCAACTTTAAAGAGAAGAACAGACAAAGCCACGTGAGAGATTAGTATAACAAGGGGAACTGGCCGCATTCCCTCTTCCAGCACATTATAATTTCCTCTTCAATGATTTCACTTTATTAAAAAACAAAAAAGACAAGGGTCAATCCAAAGAAAGATCGTCAAAAACATAATCACCTACTTCCAGAAAAAAAACACAAACATGATTCATATAAAACTTGAATAGAGCTTTGTCAAGGCCTCCATCATCACCGGAAAGTTCCTGAAAAAATAAGTCAACATACCCAAATAAAACAAACTGAAAGAGAGAAGAAAGAAGAAAATAAAAACTAGAGAAGAAGACAGAAATAACTACAAATGACATAGCATGAACCATCGTCCGCGAAGTCATTAGGCACAAATGGATCATTCAAAGAAACTGCACTCTCAATAGATGATGCTAATGGAACATCTTGGTGACAGACTTTTGTAGCCTACCCTTTAGGCTAAAAAGCAAAACAAATCATAAAAAAAGTGAGAAACATATCCGAGAGCTAGCTCTAAACACATGAATACGACACAGGAATGCAGCACAAAAATTGCAGAGAATGAAATAAAATTATAAGTAATGTAGATGAAATTTACAGTCAAAATATAATTAAAAAACTGGGGAATTGCAGTGTAAATCTCAATCAAATTACGGAGTGACTCTTAGGCAAATTCCAATGTAAATATCGGTTAAATTACAGTGTAATATCTGGGACATATTACAGTGCAAATCTGGGGAATTACAGTGTAAAACTCGGTCAAATTACATAGTAAATCTGAGACAAATTCCAGTGTAAATCTCGGTCAAATTATAGTATAATGTCTGGGACATATTACGGTGCAACATCTAGGGGATTACAGTGTAAATCTCGGTCAAATTACAGAGTAAAAGTAGCTCAAAAACACACACAAAATTTAGGCATATTACAGTATAAAATCTAGGGGATTACAATGTATATCTTGGTCAAATTACAGAGTAGAAGAAGCTAAAATATACATAGTAAATCTGGGGCATATTACAGTATAAATCTAGGGGATTAACAATGTGATTCTCGGGCAAATTACAGTGTAAAAGAACCTCGAATTTACAGAGAAACTCTGGGGCACATTACAGTGCATATCTGGGATATACTGGGCATATTACACTGCCTACCTGATATTTGCAGATTAAGAAGGCTACACTGGATATACTACAATACAAAATCTAACACTAAAAGTCAGAACAAATTACAGTGCTACTACACATGAAATTACAGAGTAAATAACCAGGAATTATATTGATAGTGCACAGAGAAATACATGGGATTACCCCTAGGACTACACTTCGCACTCTGCAAAAAAATCATATGGGAAATAAGCACTGAAAAAAGCCTAAAACAGGAAACAATATAATACTACCAATATACGAACAACTACAATGAAAATCAGGAGAGTTGGAGTAGAACTGCCATGAACCAACCAACAGAAGCAAATACAGAGCCTCCCTATTCAGCAGAAATGACCGAACCCTAACCACAAAAACAAACCTCTGATGACACCTACCACCGCATACATCAGATGAGATCAGAACATGGAGGTCTAAAACCTAGCAGTGGAACCACAACCCAGAACAACAGACCAATTCATACATCTACAAAAAGAGCAGATTGGGAATCAGCGGAATCTACACATACCAAGAAGCAGAACCAACATCTGTGTCCACAAGAGCTAACAAAATCCACAACAACACCGAGACACGTACACACACCATGAAACCAAGCAAAAACAGAGCTAGATCTTAAAGCTACAGGGGCGGAAACAGACGAAATCACACAGAGAGGAGGGGGTAGACTAGAACAACCAACCGGGGCAACCAGAAATCAAAGAGAAAATCAAGCTCCAGCGGAGGGGGTTCTCCGGAATGACCTGAACACTACGAAATTGTCTCCTCTTCTCCGCCGCCCAAGCGCTCTCCCTCTCGCTCCCTCTCTATCTCTCTCTAGATTCCAATAGTACCGCTCAAATGAATTGGGGAAGGGAAAGACGCAGAGAAATTTCAAAAGGAAAAAAAAACAGAAAACCACACCCGGGCGGCGGAAAACGGGCTGGACCAAAACGAAATGTGCCCCCGATAAGAAAAACTGACCCAAAACGACAACTCCCATCACGAATCTTAATGTGTGATCGAATGGACACAAATTTGAATGAAAGCTAATTGCAAAACACTCAACTGAAAAATAGCAAAACCGTAACTTTTTTTAGGTATAGAGAAGCCTTCCTTCTTGTAAATCTCAACCATCAATCTTTATGGTTTACATAAAATTAACGGATATAAATGGGTGACGGAAGAAGAACTAAGATTTCTTTCTTTTTTTATCTTTATCTTTATCTTTATCTTTACCTCTTTACCTAATAATAATATTAAAGGACGGAGGCTTTCATAGTTCTTCATACGTCATCTTTTTATATCCGTTGATTTTATAGTTAATCATAATGATTGACGGATGAGATTTAATAGAAGGCATGTCTGACTTTCTTCTGGCCTCCAACTGATTTTGATGCCCGTGTAGGTGTTTATCCGTGTTAGGCTTTTAGCCGTTGCCGAGTAGGATTAGTATTGGCTAGCTACCTAATATATAACTATGTACCCCAGCCTGTAACTAGGGAGACCGTGTGTAGCAATACAGATCAACATCAGGCTCGGTACGAGCCATTGGCAATTAAGCAAGCCAACTTTCGTGTGCGTGCGTGTTGTGTTCCGGCCGGCTGGCCGCTGTGCACGTACGGGTCTTTGGTATTGGGTTCACGGCAGCTTTGTGTAGATCAATTAGGTGAGGATGATCAGGAGGCTAGCTTTGCACTAAGTAGATTGATCAGGAGACAGTTTGCGTGTTCGAGTTGTTCGTCGTGTTCGTCACCGGTCGTATCACCGTCGCCTGAAGTACTTGACATCGAGAGTGGGCCAACAATGAACACCGAATTGCAAGGTTAGATGCGGATCTAGAGTGAACCGTATTCGCCAATGTGTGTATGGCCGGAGTCGACGGAGGATCAGCCATGGTTGGCAGGAGCAAGCAACATGTTGTGTCGGCGAAGGAAGGCACCAAGCGGGACCAACAGGCGGGAACTCGATCGGGGGCGCCCCGTGTTTCACGCTGTGGCAGTGAACTCTCGTACAGCCGAGCGTGCGCACCGCACCATCTTCCTTGCACCGATTATCGTGCTGCTGGCGTGCTCCGTTGGTGGAGAGGCTGGTCTGTCACCTTAGGCAAACGCCAGCGTCGCTCGCTGGATGTGGCCTCAGTCGCCCCACTCCAATGGATCATGCAATGGACAGCACCATGCATTGGAGGTTGTGCTGGGAGCCGATGAGGCAACCTCCTGACTGTAATTTCCTCATAAAAAGGCAGGGGAAAAACGTGGTAGGTCCTTGTGATTAATCAGCGTGGTTAGGAGATCGTGACCGTGTGATACATGCATGTGCCCATGGATAACTGACTAAACGAGCGACGCGTGTGGGTTATGATAGGCTCGGCCGGCCAGCAGCTTCATGATGGGATCATATTGGTCGAGCGGGCTGCCGCAGCGATGTTCGTGGGTGGCATGAAGGGGGCACGACAACTCTGAGACCTGGTGGTGCTAGGCCCGCAAAGTGCTCGGCATTCTACGGGTGTGTTTGGATTTCGCTCGAGTTAGCCCTGCCAATGCATGGGCGTGCCAAAAAATTGGCGAAGCTGCCCGTGAGTCGCCAACTATTGGCGCAAAAGTTCACGTGAAAATGAACTGGCGGGATGGGCTTTCGATGGCGTGCCAACTAATTGGCTTCGTTCCAAGTGGTTGCCCATGCAGGTACTCAATGCAAAAAATTGGCTTGGCAGGCATTGGCACCGATCCAACATCCTCACAGTCGACACCCACGAAGACATCGTTATCAATTCCATGGTCGCATCCATGCGCTATCAACATACGAAAACACAAATAATCAGTGGCGGGGCTACGTTGGTTCCTGCAGGTGCCGTGGCCCCCCAGCCTTGGTAAAACTACATGGGGAATTTTTAGGAAAGATTAGATTAAGAAAAATATTGTCTTCTGCCCCCTGCAAACACCCTTATTTCCTGTTTGGCCCCCCTAACGCATCTTGCCTACCTTCGCCAGTGCAAATAATCAAAGCTAGCTGCGGTTGGCATATCACTTTTGGCAAACCATGCCCAGGATCATTCATCAATTTGATGAAATACACAGTATTGGATTGAAAGCAAATCAGTGTCAGCCATGATCGGTCAGCCAGGTTTGCCATCCTCAACGCTATTTCATTTCAAAGCCCATCATATTTTCTTTATTGCTAAATCGCAAACTTTCCTGCTCTAATCATCAGCACGTTGGACTGATTAAATTCTCTAGATAAAACGGCTTGATCCCTATGTCTTATCACAAAAGACGGGGAGCTTATGTGTTTTCCTGCTCACGAGATATATGAAAAGCTTGGTTTCTTTTTTAAATTTAGCAAATATGTGGAGGACGTCCAAGAAAACTAGGTGGAGACTCGTGCAATTAATTAGTCTGAAGCTTTGTTCTTGACTGTTCTTTTCATTCTTTTCAGATCTACTGTTTCTACATGGGTCTCAACGAAATCGAATAAAAATAAAGCCGAATAAAAATGAAGAGGAATAAAAAAGGCAGTGAAAACCGAGAAAGAAACAAAGAAAAGGAAAAATAGTAAAAAAGAGAAAGAACCGAAAAAATACTGGTGAAGAAACAAGAAAAACAAAATAGAAAAACTGGAAACAAGTGGAAAACCAACCTTTTCCCTTGAAGTAGGTTGCACCCTACTATTTTTCTTTGAAAGGAATGCCTATTCGGAGCACTTCATTTCGAAGCCAACAGAGTTACATCCTAAATTACAAGAGGTAGTAAGAAACTAGGAGGATCATCATCCCAAAAACAGAAGACTTCGACTCATAAGAGTGTTTTGCTAAGTGATGTGCGACCAAATTTACATCCCGCTTACAGTGTTGGAAAGAGATACCAGCAACGTGCTTTGCTCTAGCAAAAATTTCTGCCAAAGTTGCCGAGGAGGGGCCAAAAATTTCAGTGTCACCATTGCATGCATTAATCAACTCCAAACAGTCAGACTCCAAGGTAACCCACGAGCATCCTAGTCGTTCCAGTAGATCCATTCCTTTAAGCATGGCTAGAGACTCTGCTGTCATTGCATCCAAAGCATGAGTAATTGGCTCAGCAGCGCCAGCGATTGCCTCCCCAGAACAGTTGCGGAGGACTACTCCCACAGCTCCTGTCCCATCCTCATAAAAAGCCGCATCCAAATTAAGTTTATAGGACCCCGGGCTAGGCTTTGTCCACATGATTTCAGGTGGTGCACTAGAGATCGAGACGGAACCAAAATTCGATGTTAGAGCTTGGATTGCAAAGGCTGTTCGAGTTGGGACGGCCACATGTTCGCCTTTAGCAATCTCTCTTCGTTGGTACCAGATGTACCAACATGCAACGGCGATTGATTCCTGTAGCCCTAGACCACCAAGGACCGGTGATTTCTTTATCCTGCTACACAACAACTCTTCTAAAATTACAGACCCCGATCGGTCAGATGGCAGTGCTTGGTTGATCACCTCATCCAGCCCAAGTGCCTTCCACACAAGGCAAGCACGCCTGCAAGTAAATAGGAGATGGCGGATGTCCTTGGAACCAGAAGAGCAAATCGGACATTGTGCAGATACTGGAATATGTCTTGACGCGAGAATCCCATAACAAGCAACAGTACCATGCAGCGCCTTCCACATGAAGATCTTGATCTTGCTCGGGATTTTTAGCTTCCACACAATATCCCATACTGGGTTTACCTTTGAAGACCATTGTCCGTCCTCCCGTCTGATTCGAGCTCCAAACTGATGCTCCCACTCTGAATAATAAGCAGGTCGGACTGTGAACATACTCGTCTTTGTCTTGTTCCATGCTACAAAATCTTTAGTTAAGAATTCGCTCAAGGGAATTTTCAGAATATTTTCCACGTCCATCGGCAGGAACACATCTCTTAACATCTCCTCGTCCCACCTTCCAGTGTTTGGGTTGATTAGCTCGTCCATAGTTTGGAGTATAATATTCCCTCTCCGAGTCTGAACCTTTCTGTCATAAGAGTTTGGCAACCAATGGTCGTCCCAGATATTAATTTGAGTGCCCGATTCAACTCTCCAAACATGCCCACGCCGTCCCAAGGTCCAACTTTAACCATTAATTTAACAGACGAGACCGACTACGGCGGGAGAAAAAATTATATAATTGAAAACTTTTTTTGTATACGAATTCACTGGTATAACTTTTGCTCCTGCCGCAGTCGGTTTCGTTAGTTAAATTTATGGTCAAAGTTAAAATATGGGAATAGAGGAAGTAATATATTTTAAAACGGAGGGAGTATTCCCTATAGTGACTCAGTGGCTAGCAGGACTACAGAGCAACCAGGAGATCCTGGGATCGATCCGTGCGTGCTTCCTTTTTCTACTTAGTTTTTTTAAGTATGCTATAACAGGCCGACATGTTATTGTAGGCGTTAACATTTTCAAATGCTTGACTACATTTGTCAATTACAATATTACCATTTTCAAATACAAGATTTATATTATTTTTAATGCCTGGTCAACATTTTTCAAATACACATTTAACATTTTCTAAATGCTTGATCATTTGTTTTTCAAATGAAATATTAACTAGGTTTGAATAAATAGCCAACATTTTTGATATATACATTTATCATTTTGTAAATGCTTGATTAAAATTTTCAAATACAAGTTTAACTTTTTTGAATACAATAAAAGATTAATATTTTTTGAATACGTGGTTAAAACTTATATATATATATATTTATTATATTTTCAAATGCTTGAATAACATTTTTTAACACACGGTCAACTTTTTTTGTATACACATTTAACATTTTTCAAATGCTTCATTATAAAAATGCTAATACTTTTTCATATTTTTTTAAATAGTTGCTCAAGATTATTTTCAAGTGTTTGATTAACATTTTTTAAATACACGATCAAATTTTTTCACACATATTTTATTTTTTGTATATTATTTTCTTATACATGAGAAACGTTTTCTTTATACACATTTAACATTTTCTTAGTTCCTGGTTAGTACTTTTTTCAAATATTTTATGGGAAGTTTTTTTGTAATATATTTACTTAGAATATTTGGAAGTATAAACGATAGTAAAGGAAAAAGAAAAAAAATAGAAAACGTAATAAAAAACGAGGCTGTGGCTTCGTGCACGTCTGGGCCGGCCATTTAGGGACGCGTCATGGGGCTTGTGCGGCCTGAAAAGCCCAATCGGAGCCCTGGACCGACACGAGACAGACTCCATCGATCGTGGTTTGGTTCGTCCGACACCGACTATATAATAACACGGGGATCGAGGCACCACCAAGTTTCATTGCCAATTTCTTGGCAGACGATGTATCTGTTATTTAGTTTAATAAAGCTAGCCATGAAGGTCTTTCCATTAAAAAAAAAAAACACGGGGACGCTGAATCGAATCGAAAACGAAAAGTACCCTAAATTGCTCAGCTAGGACGAGGTGCTGGTGGCAGCGACCACGCCGGCGCGCCGCGAGGAGGAGGCTCGTCTTCCTCCTAAGGCCGGTTCGCAGGAGAAAGAGGCCATGCCAGGGCGTCATGGTCGACAGAAGGGGGGCCATGGCAAGTGCAAGGGAGGCAAGCTTCCTCCGGCGAAGAACATGATGACTGAAGAGGAGGTGAGGTCCATCCTGTCGTGGGAAAGGACTGCCCCCTTCGACCGGAAGAAGAGCAAGTACGCCGGTTTCTTCAACAAGTTGAGGGACGAAAACTTCAAGTACCAGCAGGAGATCAGGGATGAGTATGAGGAGAAGGGCTACGTGGAGATCCCCGACAACTTCCGGGAAGACAACAAGAGAATCAACCATGAAGCTCACAGGAGGGCGTACCTCAAGGTGTTTGGCACCGAACCGCCAGCTAAGCTCTACTCCTAGTAGATCGGAGGAGCACTGTTGTTTCACCGTTGTCTACCTATCCCTAGTAGTATTGACCGGAGCACTATAGTTTGCAGTATTTGTATTGATATCTACCCAAAAATTTCCAGTATTTGCCTTTCTCGATTTGCAACTCCATTGTTGTTCTTTTGGATCCCGCTGTACCTCTTCGTCTACACTGTTGTTCTTTTGGATCCAGCCGCACATCTTCGGCGGTTTTCATCTACAAGCAACTATGTCTATCATCTTTTGCTTTTTCATATGCTTATTAATCCTAACAGTGAAATTATGTTGGAGCCAACCCAGATTATTAGCCGTGTGTGGGATACGTATAAACCGAGTCAAAAAATATAAAGACCAACAAAGGAAAACCAGGCGCATGTGAGGTAACGGTATCGATCATGGAAAGGGCTTGACAAAACCAAACGAGTCCTTCTTTTAAATCTCAAAAATCATCAATCTTTATGGTTAACACAAAATTAACGGATATAAATGTGTGACGGAAGGAGCACTAAGAAATCTTTCTCCCTTTATTATTGATTATTAGGTATAGATATAGATTGATATAAGACATCTCAAAAAACAGGAAAATGATAACCAGGTTCTCGAAAAGCCAAATAAAATAAATCTGCAGTATGAACCGAAGGTATGCAGCCGCTACCACCCCATCAACAAAGTCAGCCTGACATTGTATCCTACGGTTGAGAAGTCGTTATGCTAAGGTTCAGTTGGACCAACACCTCGTAGAACTCACCATCGTAGAAGCTTTGTATAGATTGAAAACGCCAGTGCCGAACCATTTTCTAAACAAAACTTCCGCCAACTTTGCAACAACACGGAAGAAATGTCGTCACGATATGGAGAGAGAGCACGAACCACCATAGAGTGACCTGTCGCATCAGGGAGACACCCAAGGGAAGAAAAGGAGGCTACGACCTCGCCGCTGCCCATAATACGGCCGGGAGAACATCCCCCCCAATCCCCAAGGGCCGGTCTTCTGCCGTCGAAGCCACTGGCTACCTGCAACACCACCACCGCAAAGAGTAGGAAGGAAAAGACCATTACCTAAAAAACAACACGAAAGGCACAAGAAGCGATTGCCTAGATACGAAGGACCCAAGACGGCATAGACATGGCCTCCCAAATCCGACACCATTCATAACCGAGAGAATCACAACTTCAGTGAGAGATTCGGAGGAAAGTTATACAACACCAGCACCACCACTTCGTTTGGACATGAATCCTTCGATATTGACATCATCGACACTTGTTGATAGAGACTAGTGAATTACAACTTTAATTGTTCTGACGACGGTGCAAAACTCCAGCGGCGATAACTTATGTGCACCATCGGCATGTGTGGGATGGAGAGGTGGAGGATTCCTTTAGGAGCAGGTTCTAGTTTCTTTTTTGCTTTGATGATTTCTGGTAATGATGGTTCTAGTTTCTTTTTTGCTTTGATGATTTCTGGTAATGATGATGTTTATTTGATTAATATTGAACCACAGTTCATTCGAAAAAAAGAAAAAGTAATAATACATATATTGAGCAGTGGTTTCTTTAGCACAATCCACTAGGTTTTATTGATTAATGATCATCAGAATACAAAGAGTATCATGAGGGAGGCCAGTCATGTGTGCCTCCCCTGAACTAGAGTAGAAGCAAACCTAGCTAGATTGCGGGCTTCATAATTTGAGCCTTTTTTAATGGATGAAATTACAAAGAGTGAACGAGGATCTTGATGCTACAATTTATCTGATCACAGCTTCATATTTGCCACCCTGCCAAGCGGCAATATCATTGATCCCACTTTGATAATCCGACAGTGTATAAACTCTGGAGGTTAAGATCCATTGTCAATGCAAGGCCTTCTCCACATGCTAACACTTCTAGAGTGGGAGAGGGTCTATGACCCCGGTAAAACAAGAACTTAAGCACCCAAGTAAAGGCCTTGGTCATCCCTGCATACCGCAGCAGCAACACCAGTCGTCCCAAACCTAGAAATTCCGCCGGCCACATTGATCTTTACATACACTGCCTGAGAGAATACCCAAACCAGAGTATTGTCCTCCGGTGCCGCATGCACGGATGGTTTTATCAGCTTAAACTTTCTCAGATCATCGAGCTCGGAGATATACCAATTTACATATTTATGCGTAGCGACATGAGTTTGGAAAACACTCTCGTGGATCGCCTTTTTCCTCGCTGTCCAGATCACCCATAAAGTAACTATCAAATGGACCAGTTATTCATGTGATATAACATGGAGAACAACCATGACTTGGGGCTAGGTTCATTCGTGGCCATCATATGCTCTAGCAAGTCCCTATCTACCAATGCCCAAGCTCATTTGTTTGGGAGATTGGGAGTGAGTCAATGAGGGTGGCTCCTGGGCATTCCAAGGCCACATTGTGTTACTAGCACAATACAATGGTTCCTTCAAACCATCATTGATTTTGTTGCATCTTCCGACTTCCTGGATACAAATCCATGATGTTCTTGATGGTTATGCCCCTTTGCTCAAATTGTTGGTAGGGACTATAGGGAAATTTATTGCAATTGAAGCTCTTTCTTATAACTTTCCTGGGGGGGAATTCGTGTTCGAGTAAAGATTGATGTGCGCAAACCTCTGAAGAACGTCTTATGTGTTATTTGAGGTTGTAAGAGACATTTGTTTGTTCTCAAGTATGAAAGGGTTCCAGACTGGTGTGTCATGTGAGGCATGCTAGGACATGAACATAAGGAACACAGTGATGGAGTGTATACCCTTCTGTGTTGTGCATCAATGATTTGCGGCATGCTTGGGGTGGCGTTGATGTCCTACAAGTGTATAGGGATGGTTGTATCTACTTTCGAAGTAAGGATATCGATCCCACAAAGAGCTAAGGAAATTATGGTTTGCCCCTTGTAGAAGTTTATCGTAAAGTTCATGCAGGTTAACTTTGATTCCAAGCAGAAGTGTTGTGACAGTGAAATGTTGAAGTGTTTGTGAGCAAGAACTAGAGTGTGTAGTAATTGCAACTAAGAACAAGATAGTAATGAAATGATGGAAACTGCAATAGGTTTAAAGGCATTCTCGAGGGTTTTAGGATCACCACTAGCATGTTAAATAAGAATAAGGTATAAATATCTCATCTTTGTAATATGTTTCTATGTGAGGGTGGAGCCGATAATAAGATATGTGATAATGTCTTTGTTCATATCACGCACAACCAATATCACCCTTCCATAATTATTGGCAAAGTACTGTGATCATTATGGGTCTCCCTGTGGATGTGGCATAAAGCATATGGGTCTCTGTTATTCTCTTACCAAAGGTGTGCAAATGAAAGAGGTAGATTCTGTCACTGTAGTATATCTAAACACGCTTTGCAATGGCCACTAATATACGTCATGTCCATGAGAAGAAAATATTATGCAGTCGACGTTCGCACAATATCATAAGGAACACTATCACAACCATATCACATAGATCAAACACCTCAAAAACAAAACAAAACAAAAAGAACCCACAGGAAGCCATAAAAACCATGATAATACAAATGAAAAAAAACAAAACTGGATAAAAACGAAAAAAGGTTGAAAACTAATAGAGAAACAGAAAAACCTAAGAAAAATAAAGAAAATAGGAAAGAAAAGTAGAAAATGAAGAAAAGAAAACGTCTATGAAAACCGGGAAAGAAACAAAAAAATGGTGAAAACTGATGTTATAAAAAATGAGAAAGTAAAACCGAAGAAACCGATGAAAAAACAAAAACACTAAAAAAACATATAAAACCTGGAGAAAACAGTGAGTGAACCTACAGCTAGTGGTGGCAATGTGCTGGCCGCGAGAGAAGTTATAGTATCGCTATAAGCGATATACATAGCTATTAGCTATAGGATTTGTATATAACGTACGTGGGCCGGGCTGGGCTGAGTGATGGAACTCATGTTTAATAACCTAGCGTTCTCGCAGCTTGAGGCCCAATTGGAGCCCTTGACCTAAAATTTCTTTTGGAGGTCTTGACCAAAACGAACGAGACAAGAGTCCATCGATCGCTGGGTGGAGAGTGGAGACGGCCCTATTATAAACGATGGAGACGACGGCTGAATCGACTCGAGTCGGAAGATCGAAAAGCAAACCAAAGCTGCTTTGGTCAAGCCAGCGCGATGGCAGGTGCCGGCGAGGAGGAAGCTCGGCACGCCGATGCGGCGGAGGAGACGGTGGCGGCAGCGATCGCGCCGCCAGCGCGTCCTCGTCCTCCGTTGAAGAACATGATGTCCGTAGGGAGGGTGGAGTACTTCCTGTCGTGGGAGAAGCCCGCCTACCTGGACCCGGAAGAGGACGAGGACGCCGCCCAGTACAACGAGGCGATTGATGAGATGGCCGCGCACCAGCAGAAGATCAAGAAAGAGGTGGCGGAGAAGGGCTACGTCGAGGTCCCCGACGACTACGAGGAAACCAGCAACCGAATCGCCGATGAGGCGTACCTGGAGGTGTTTGGCACCGAGCCGCCGGCTGAGTACTTCGCAAGGAGAGACGCACTCCGTGCTTGAGGGCTTTGTTATTTTACCGTCTGTCTACGTATATCTACCTATATGTAGTATCGACATCTGGAGAAGTATTAAATCTATTTGTAATTTGTAATGTCTGCGCGCCTCAAGGAGATGAGCATCCAGGTGTGACCAGCCTTGCCGGAGGCGACGACGTATCGACGGGGCCACATTGCACCAAAATGTTTGGTTTCTTTTGTGTTTTACTTTGCCGATGTAATGTTTGGTTTCTTTTGTGTTTTGCACCAAAATGCGTTCAAGAAAGTCTGGACCAAAATTTCCGTTAGCACAAAACAAAATTTTCACACCCAAGAATACCATCGCGTATATATGGACCGACAAATTGCAACCCAGGAGAAGATAGATAAAAATTTCACCACATAAGTAATATTACAGTGGCACACAAATTGCAGCTGCGACACAACGAAGCTGAGCAGGGGCTGCACTTCTAAAGTAGGAAAAGCAACCACACAAGACTCGTGTATATTTAATGCTGGAATTTTGTCTATTTTGAGCCAAGCCTAATAATCGTTTCAGAAATTCCTAATAAATCCTAAAGACCCACACAGCCCATTCATGCAAGGCAAGAGGTGGGACTAAAGTTTAGTCCCACATTGCTAGTTTAGTGGGAGTTGAACCTCCTTATAAGGAAGGATGTTTCCCCACATGTATGAGCATGAGAATAAGAGGGACATTCACACACGCTCCTCCTCCGGCGCAACCTTCTCGCCTCCTTCTCTTGTGCACCTACAAAAAGGAGGCGCCACCGGTTCAAATCTCTGAGTTGTTGCTGTCTTCCGCATCCAGGCTTGCGGCGTGCACCGCGAGTCGGGACAGTTGACCTCCGAAACCCCCACCGCTTTGTGTCATGTACACGCTCCAGACATCGACGATCACTTCCCCAACGACGACTTCGTCCTCGACGTCGACAACCTCTTCAACGACATGGCTGACGAGGATATCGACCCCAAGTCAAGTGCTTTTGTTGCAGGTCCTGTCATAGTTCCTTGTTCTAGTGTCTGCGCTAGATATGTTAAGTTCTACTTCATATATGCAACATGCTCTACTGTCTACTCTAGATATTTGGTTATAGTTCATATTTGCAGATGATGTTTACCTTCTCACTGTCACATTGCGTGACTTGTTTCTCTGCAATAATACTCATGTTTTATCTAGTATTTATGTTAATAAAATCATATGGTAAATTGCTCATATTTCCAACAATCCAAAAACCTTATGATAGGCAATTTACTCCGAGTGGTTTTGCTGCTTCCATGAGACCTCCTATATTTGAGGATATCCACTATAAGAGGTGACGCGTGAGAGCAGTCTTATGGTTTCAAACCATGAGTTGCTATGATGCCACTCTTGGCAAACCTGAAAGGGAGTATGATGCTCAACAGGAACAAGCTTTTCTGAAAATGGATACCCTGTTTAAGGCTGCTCTCTTGATTGAGTGTTCTTGGTGAGAACATAGTTGATGCTTATGCGTCAATTGATAATGGAAAAGATATGTGGGACACACTCGAGGCCAAGTTTGGGGTCTCGGATGCTGCCACTGAGCTGTACATAATGGAGCAATTCTATGATTACAGGATGACTGAAGAGCGCTCCGTGGTTGAGCAAGCTCATGAGATACAGTAATTTGCTAGAGAACTTGAGCACTTTCAATTGTATGCTACCGGACAAATTTGTTGCCCGAGGTATCATCACTAAGCTTCCTCCTTCGTGGAGGAACTTTGCTATCTTACTGAAGCATAAGAGGCAGGAGTTTTTCGTTCCGGATCTTATTGATACTCTTGATGTGGAAGAAAATGCGAGAACAAAGGACACACATGCTCGAGGTATTGAGGAAGGATCTAGTGCCAATCTGGTACAGAAGAAAAACTTCCAGTCCCACAAGTTAAAGAATAAGGGCAAGTTTGATGGTAAAGCAAAGTTTGATGGGAAGAACAAGGTTGTACAACACACGAACTTCAAGAAGAATGACAAGAAGAAAGGTGTTTGTCATGTGTGTGGAGATCCTAATCATTGGGCTCCTAGTTTCCCTAATCGCTATGACAAGCGTCATCTTGGGAAAGGCAGCAAGACCGCTAATGTTGTCATTGAAGACACTGACATGAAGGATGCTGAATATGGTATATTTCCCACTAATACATGAAACCATAGATCGCTCGGCTGTGTTTGCATCCTGTAATATAGTCCAGGAGTATAGAGCTTCGAATACCGAGGCTCACAGTATCGCTAAGCATGCTTTAAATTTAGGGTTTGGCCGCCATGTCTGGTTTTGGCCAGCCCGGTGATCTTCTTTTTGTACATGTAAACATCGTGGTTACATAAATAAAGCTTGGCGTGAGTGTCTAGAAAAAAGAAGAAGCAAGTTTGACTTCTTTTTGAATTGTTTGGCTTGATTACCACATATGTGACGTGGTTCGACCTTCTTTTTTATAATCTCATTTTACATGCATAACATTGGTAAATTAGACGCCACCCTCTCTTTTTATTAGTAACAAATTGTAAAAGCATTGGAAGTAATTTATCCTCTAAACCGGTCAATCGTCTAATACTAGATGATCAGATCATTGTTTAAGGTGGCCCCTTTCTTACCAAATTAGTTAGTGGCAAATCAAACAATCCCGGTGTCTTTCTTCAGAAGCATGGACAATCCCGAGGTATTTTGCACCAACTAAATGTATATGTTAACAAAACTTGGCAACCAAACACCGAGTTCTTGTATAGAATAAATGATTTATTCAAATTGTATTGAAATAGTGCAAATGATGATTTCCTTATGATATATTCTAGACGGTCACGATAACATGTGGTCATGTAACAAACTACTCTTTGGGATGAGTACGTAGAAGCATTTTATGTTCATATTTTTTATGCTTTCAATAATTCCAACTTTAGCTATATTAGCCATGTAACCAATATATGCAAGCATGATCATCATCTTAATTAATTAGCGACCGATCTACTTGTGGCATGGAAGATGAGAACTTGTCCCATGCTGCTCATATCCTGTACGAATGCTACACTGCTTTTGGGATCCGACGCATACCGAATGGCCTCTTACTAAGGGCATGTACATCAGTGTCGATACCTGCTATCTGTAGCATATCTACACATCATCTATAGACACCGTCGAAAATAAAACGTACAGCGGGGCGTCTGCTATAAACACTCCAACCGCTTATAAACAATGGGCCCATAAACATGCGATGTATCAACCCATGACAGCGACAGACTCGTACAACGGTAAAGCAGCAGTCTATAAGCAGCGATTTACATGGTAATAGACTGTCGATAATTCTACAGACAGGCTCCAGCGTTTTCCCTTTTCTCTCTCCCCCACGTCACTGATTTTCCTATGTGGCTTGTATTACAGACGGCTGACTAGATACCGTTGTACATGCCCTAAGCATGAAATATTAGTGCATACTTGAAAAGAGTGACTTCTCCTTATTTTGTCAGAGAGCTTGGATGATGTGCGAGCGATGATCATCCTGTTGGTCTGGAAAATCTGGATTATGCGGAGCAATCTGGTGCGTGGGGACTATGTACCTCTAGTTGAGGTGATCCGCCAGCACTTGTGCAGTCATTTGGCTTCAGATTCGTTTAAGATATGTAGAGGAAGTGCATAAGGGGAGGCATATAGTAGATGGCATTTTATCCCTACATGAGATTATGCACTACACTCATATCAAAAAACAAAAAGGAGTGATTCTTAAACTTGACTTTGAGAAGGCCTATGACAAAGTCAATTGGGACCTTTTGCTGAAATGTCATGTTAAACGTGGTTTTAACCAAAAATGGTGTGGTTGGGTAAATCAGATCCTAAGGAATGGGACGGTCAGTGTTAAAATCAATGATGAGATAGGTCCTTATATACAGAGTGCTAAAGGGGTAAGGCAAGGTGATCCACATTCTCCGTTCCTGTTTAATCTTGCAGCAGAATGCCTAACTAAGATGATGACCTCGGCCCAGAAAAATGGCCTCGTCAAAGGGTTGGCTTCTGATCTTATAAAGGATGGAGTGGGGATTTTGCAATATGCAGATGATACTGTCATTTGCTTCGAGCATGATATTGATAAAGCTGTTAATGTGAAACTATTGCATTATTTGTTTGAACTCATGTCCGGATTGAAAATTAATTTCGACAAGAGCGAAATTATTATTATAGGAGGGGATAATGAGACTGATGCAGTATATGCCGAGATGTTTGGGTGTCAGGTGGGTTCTTTACCTATGAAATACCTGGGTACACCGATCTCCTACTCCACTTTAAAGAATATAGAGTTGGATTTTCTGGATGCTAAGATGATAAAAAAACTAGATGCCTGGATAGCCTATGCAGCTTCATCTGGAGCTAGGCTCACCTTGTTAGGTTCGAGCCTGGATGGAATCCCTTCTTATCTTATGTCTATGTTCCTGTTCAACAAGACTTTTATTGATAAACTGGATAAACATCGGAGAAGATTTTTCTGGAAGAGAAAGAACAATAAACATGCTTATCATATGGTGAAATGGGCTAGGGTTTGCCGGTCCAAAAGAATAGGTGGGCTGGGGATCAAGGACCTCCATAAGCAGAACATTAGTCTGTTGACCAAGTGGTGGTGGAAGCTTGAAACTAAAGATGGGTTGTGGCAACAAATTATTCGGGCCAGATATTTCAAAAACAAAACTGTGGCTAATATTCGTAGTCGTTTTTCGGATTCCCCTTGCTGGAAAGCGATTATGAAAGTTAAGGAGACATATATGGCGGGAAGGGCTATCAAGATTAATAGTGGTAACTTGGCTAGGATTTGGCATGACCCATGGTTAGATGCTGCGCCCTTGTGTGAAAAATTCCCTATCCTGCTCAGTATATGTCAGGATCAGGATGGGACTATTGCTAATTTTGTGACAAAAAACTATAAGCTGGGCTTCAGCCGCAGGCTGTTTGGGGAGATTAATGATCAGTGGGAATGGGTGGTATCTGAGGCTAGAAAATATGCTTTAAACACTATCCCTGACACTGTGTTTTGGAATCTTTGCAAGAACAAAATATTTACCACTAAATCTGTGTATGAATGGTTGGAGAGGGATTTAGCTGGTCCTAACTATAGGTGGATCTAGAAAGCTAGTATCCCATTGAAAATCAAAATATTTTTGTGGCAGCTATTCCAAAATGCCGTGCTTACTCGGGATAATTTGCGGAAGAGGAATTGGCCCGGGAATCCTGTTTGCTCTTTCTGCACTAACATAGAAACTGCAAACCATCTATTCTTTACATGTCCTCTTGCTCGAACAGTCTGGGGGACCCTGGGGCTCACGGCTGGAGCATCCTGTTGCCCACGATCTCTATGGCAAAGCTGGGCGTGGTTATATAATTTTTTCCCAGGTGGAAAAAAGTTTTACATGATGATTATTGCTGCTTTGTGTTGGGGGATCTAGTGTCTTCGAAATAAAGTTACTTTTGACAAATATAATGCTCGTTCTCCACTGGAGGCTATTTTCAGTGCATGCTCGTTTATGTTGTATTGGGCAGGACTGCTGAAAGAAGAAGATAGGTCGAAGTTTCAGGCGGGCGTGAAGAGATTGGCGTATGTGGCATCAGCTCTGGCGGACAAGCCTCACTCGCGAGGTGTGATGCTTTTGAAGGATGGAGATGGGATCCAGATCGGCTAACTTGCTCGTTTTGCAGTCCACTGGGGTTTGATGCCCGTCCTGGAATGTTCTGTGATTTTGGAGAATTGCTTCTTTCTTCCCTGAGTAGGCTATGTAGCCTCTCAGGTTTCACACTATTATCGATGATGGTTAGGATAGTGGCTAGTAAGTGTCGTCAGGTTTTCGTCCCATGGCGGTTGATCTGCTTTAGGGTCCTCTTGCGGTGGGTTTCCTGTCGATGCTTCAGCTCGCTCCTCCCCTTTCAGTCTTATTTTGGGTGATTGTCTTGGAAAAACTACTGGAACATTGTATTTCCGTTGATTGCAAAATTAATGGAAAGGGGTGCGAGCCCGGCTGGAAAAAATAAGGGGAAAGGCACCAACCATATTATACTTACCTAGTAGAAAGACATGTAGTCATTGAGCAGCTGATTGGGCGGCATTGTCCGTTGATGGCTACTTTGTAACGACAGGCAGGGGTACATGCACCTTTGCATTGATACTTTCTGTGTCATATTTTCGGCAAACCGACACTTGCTTGCGAGTGTGGTTTTGTGTGGCTTGAGCTACATGGTACTCCATGGGTTGTGTGAAGATTACCTCACTTGCGACATTGCTTTCAATGCGGTTATGCCTCTAAGTCGTGCTTCGACACGTGGGAGATATAGCCGCATCGAGGGCGTTACAGCTTGTCATCGGGGTTGTGCATGATGAGAGCATTCTTGTGTGATGAAAATGAAATATGACTAAACTATATGATTTTTTAGGGATGAACTTTCTTTGGCCATGTTATTTTGAGAAGACATAATTGCTTAGTTAGTATGCTTGAAGTATTATCATTTTTATGCCAATATGAACTTTTGTCTTGAATCTTTCAGATCTGATTATTCATACCACAATTAAGAAGAACTACATTGAAATCATGCCAAGTAGCACTCTGCATCAAAAATTCTGTTTTTATCATTTACCTACTCGAGGACGAGCATGAATTAAGCTTGGGGATGCTGATACGTCTCCAACGTATCTATAATTTTTGATTGCTCCATGCTATATTATTTACTGTTTTGAATGTTTATGGGCTTTATTATACACTTTTATATCATTTTTGGGACTAACCTATTAACCCAGAGCCCAGTGCAAGTTTCTGTTTTTACCCTATTTTAGGGTTTCGAAGAAAAGGAAAACCAAACGGAGTCCAATTGACCTGAAACTTCACGGAACTCATTTTTGGAAGGAAAGAAGCCTAGAAGACTTGGAGTGCAGGTCGGGGGATCTGCGAGGAGGTCACGAGGCAGGGGGCGCGCCCACCCCCTAGGCGCGCCCTCCACCCTCGTGAGCCCCTCGTTCCCCCCTGACGTACTTCTTCCGCCTATATATCTGCATATACCCTAAAAACATCCGTGGGCACAATAGATCGGGAGTTCCGTCGCCAGAAGCCTCCGTAGCCACCGAAAACCAATCTAGACTCATTTCGGCACCCTGCCGGAGGGGGCAATCCTTCTCCGTTGGCCATCTTCATCATCCCAGTGCTCTCCATGACGAGGAGGGATTAGTTCTCCCTCGGGGCTGAGGGTATGTACCAGTAGCTATGTGTTTGATCTCTCTCTCTCTCTCTCTCTCGTGTTCTTGAGGTGATACAATCTTGATGTATCGCGAGCTTTTCTATTATAGTTGGATCCTATGATGTTTCTTCCCCCCTCTACTCTCTTGTAATGAATTGAGTTTCCCCTTCCAAGTTATCTTATCGGATTGAGTCTTTAAAGATTTGAGAACACTTGATGTATGTCTTGCCATGCGTATCTGTGGTGACAATGAGATATAACGTGATTCACTTGATGTATGTTTTGGTGCTCAACTTGTGGGTTCCGCCCATGAACCTATGCATAGGGGTTGGCACACGTTTTCGTCGTGATTCTCCGGTAGAAACTTTGGGGCACTCTTTGAGGTTCTATGTGTTGGTTGAATAGATGAATCTGAGATTGTGTGATGCATATTGTATAATCATACCCACGGATACTTGAGGTGACATTGGAGTATCTAGGTGACATTAGGGTTTTGGTTGATTTGTGTCTTAAGGTGTTATTCTAGTACGAACTCTAGGGCTGTTTGTGACACTTATAGGAATAGCCCAACGGATTGATTGGAAAGAATAACTTTGAGGTGGTTTCGTACCCTACCATAATCTCTTTGTTCGTTCTCCGCTATTAGTGACTTTGGAGTGACTCTTTGTTGCATGTTGAGGGATAGTTATGTGATCCAATTATGTTAGTATCGTTGAGGGAACTTACACTAGCGAAAGTATGAATCCTAGGCCTTGTTTCAACGCATTGCAATACCGTTTACGCTCACTTTTATCACTTGCTACCTTGCTGTTTTTATAATTTCAGATTACAAATACCTTTATCTACTATCCATATACCACTTGTTTCACCATCTCTTCGCCGAACTAGTGCACCTATACAATTTACCGTTGTATTGGGTGTGTTGGGGACACAAGAGACTCTTTGTTATTTGGTTGCAGGGTTGCTTGAGAGAGGCCATCTTCATCCTACGCCTCCTACGGATTGATAACCCTTAGGTCATCCACTTGAGGGAAATTTGCTACTGTCCTACAAACCTCTGCACTTGGAGGCCCAACAACGTCTACAAGAAGAAGGTTGTGTAGTAGACATCAACTATCGTCCTCAGGAATATCAAGAATAACAAAGTCCGTTAAAATAGTAACATTTTCAACTACAACAGGCACATCCTCACAAATACCGATAGGTATAGCAGTTGATTTATCAGCCATTTGCAAAGATATTTCAGTAGGTGTCAACTTATTCAAATCAAGTCTACGATATAAAGAGAGAGGCATAACACTAACACCGGCTCCAAGATCACATAAAGAAGTTTTAACATAATTTCTTTTAATGGAGCATGGTATAGTGGGTACTCCTGGATCTCCAAGTTTCTTTGGTATTCCACCCTTAAAAGTATAATTAGCAAGCATGGTGGAAATTTTAGCTTCCGGTATCTTTCTTTTATTTGAAATAATATCTTTCATGTACTTAGCATAAGGATTGGTTTTGAGCATATCAGTTAATCGCATACGCAAAAAGATAGGTCTAATCATTTCAGCAAAGCACTAAAAATCCTCATCATCCTTTTTCTTGGATGGTTTGGGAGGAAAGGGCATGGGTTTCTGAACCCAAGGCTCTCTTTCTTTACCGTGTTTCCTAGCAACGAAGTCTTTCTTATCATAACGTTGATTCTTTGATTGTGGGTTATCAAGATCAACATCAGGTTCAATTTCTATATCATTATCATTACTAGGTTGAGCATCATTATGAACATTATCATTAACATTACCATTAGTTTCAGGTTCATTACCAGGTTGTGTTTCAGCATCAGAAATAGAAATATCATTTGGATTCTCAGGTGTTTCAACAATAGGATCACTAGAAGCATGCAAAGTCCTATCATTTTTCTTTTTCTTCTTTTTAGAAGAACTAGGTGCGTCTAGATTATTTCTCTGAGAATCTTGCTCAATTATCTTAGGGTGGCCTTCAGGATACAAAGGTTCCCGAGTCATTCTATCAGTTCTAGTAGCCACTCTAACAGCATAATCATATCTTTACTATTCAATTAATTGAGCAAATCATTTTGAGCTTTAAGTACTTGTTCTACTTGAGTGGTAACCATAGAAGCATGTTTACTAATAAGTTTAAGTTCACTTTTAACATTAGCCATATAATCACCCAAGTGTCCAAGCATATTTGAATTATATTTTAATTGTCTACCAAAATAAGCATTAAAATCTTCTTTCTTAGCCATAAATTTATCAAACTCATCTAAGCATGGGCTACCAATTTTAGTAAATGGGATTACAACTTTATCTTATCTATAGAGAGAATTTACCTTTACTACCTATCTCGGGTTATCAAGACCATGAGTTTCTTCAATAGGTAAAGGATTTGGATTATATGTTTCTTCAACAGGCGGTAAATTAAGACCTAGTATTTCTTCAATAGGAGGTAAATTCTTAACATTTTCAGCTTTAATACCCTTTTCTTTCATAGATTCTTTGCCTCTTGCATATCTTCAGGACTGAGAAATAGAATACCCCTCTTCTTCGGAGTTGGTTTAGGAATAGGCTCAGGAATTGGCTCCGGAGGTGTCTAATTATTTTCATTTGTCAACATATTATTCAATAGAATTTCAGCTTCATCCGGTGTTCTTTCCCTGAAAACAGAACCAGCACAACTATCCAGGTAATCTCTGGAGGCATCGGTTAGTCCATTATAAAAGATATCAAGTATTTCATTTTTCTTAAGAGGATGATCAGGCAAAGTATTAAGTAATTGGAGAAGCCTCCCCCAAGCTTGTGGGAGACTCTCTTCTTCAATTTGCACAAAATTATATATACCCCTTAAAGCAGCTTGTTTCTTATGAGCAGGGAAATATTTAGCAGAGAAGTAATAAATCATATCTTGGGGACTACGCACACAACCAGAATCAAGAGAATTAAACCATATCTTAGCATCACCCTTTAATGAGAACGGAAATATTTTAAGGATATAAAAGTAACAGATTCTCTCATCTTTAGTAAACAGGGTAGCTATATCATTCAATTTAGTAAGATGTGCCACAACAGTTTCAGATTCATAACCATGAAAAGGATCAGATTCAACCAAAGTAATTATATCAGGATCAATAGAGAATTCATAATCCTTATCAGTAACAAAAAGATAGGTGAAGTAGCAAAAGCAGGGTCAAGTTTCATTCTAGCATTTAGAGATTGCTTACTCCATTTAGCTAATAATTTTTTAAGTTCAGTTCTATTTCTGCAAGCTAAAATGGCTAAAGAAGCATCTTGATCAAAAACATAACCCTTAAGAATAGCAAGTGGTTCTTCATCATCGCTTTCATCAGTATCATCAGATTCAATATTTTCAATTTCTCTAGCCCTAGCAAGTTGCTCATCAAGAAAAGCGCTAAGTGGCATAGTAGTATCAGGCATAGAGATAGTTTCATCATAAGTATCATGCATAGCAGAAGTGGCATCATCAATAACATGCGACATATCAGAACGAATAGCAGAAGCAGGTGTAGGTATCGCAAGCTTACTCATAACAGAAGGTGAATCAGGTGCAAAGCTAGATGGCAGTTCCTTTCCTCCCCTCATAGTTGGGGGATAGATCTTGATTTTTGGATCTCTCAAGTTCTGCATAATGATAAGCAGATAGATATCCCAAGTGACTCAAAGAATAGAGCTATGCTCCCCGGCAACGGCACCAGAAAATAGTCTTGATAACCCACAAGTATAGGGGATCGCAACAGTTTTCGAGGGTAGAGTATTCAACCCAAATTTATTGATTGGACACAAGGGGAGCCAAATAATATTCTCAAGTATTAGCAGCTGAGTTGTCAATTCAACCACACCTGGAAACTTAATATCTGCAGCAAAGTGTTTAGTAGCAAAGTAATATGATAGTGGTGATAACGGTAGCAAAAGGTAACAGAAGTAAAAGCAATGTTTTTGGTATTTTGTAGTGATGATAGCAATAGCAACGGGAAAGTAAATAAGCGAAGAACAATATGTGGAAAGCTCGTAGGCAATGGATCGGTGATGGAGAATTATGCCGGATGCGGTTCATCATGTAACATTCATAACCTAGGGTGACACAGAACTAGCTCCAGTTCATTGATATAGTGTAGGCATGTATTCCAAACATAGTCATACGTGCTTATGGAAAAGAACTTGCATGCCATCTTTTGTCCTACCCTCCCGTGGCAGGGGGGTCCTTACGGAAACTAAGGGATATTAAGGTCTCCTTTTAACAGAGAACCGGAACAAAGCATTAACACATAGTGAATACACGAACTCCTCAAACTACGGTCATCACCGGTAAGTATCCTGATTATTGTCACTTCGGGGTTAACGGATCATAACACATAATAGGTGACTATAGACTTGCAAGATAGGATCAAGAACACTCATATATTGATGAAAACATAATAGGTTCAGATCTGAAATCATGGCACTCGGGCCCTAGTGACAAGCATTAAGCATAGCAAAGTCATAGCAACATCAATCTCAGAACATAGTGGACACTAGGGATCAAACCCTAACAAAACTAACTCGATTACATGATAGATCCCATCCAACCCATCACCGTCCAGCAAGCCTACAATGGAATTACTCATGCACGACGGTGAGCATCATGAAATTGGTGATAGAGGATGGTTGATGATGACGATGGCGACGGATTCCCCTCTCCGGAGCCCCGAACGGACTCCAGATCAGCCCTCCCGAGAGGTTTTAGGGCTTGGCGGCGGCTCCGTATCGTAAAACGCGATGATTTCTTCTCTCTGATTTTTTTCTCCCCGAAACTCAATATATGGAGGTGGAGTTGGAGTCGGAGACGCAATAGGGGGCCCACGAGGTAGGGGGGCGCGCCCTAGGGGGGGCATGCACGCCCCCCACCCTCGTGGCAAGGTGGTGCCCCCCTGGCATTCATCTTTGGTAGGTATTTTTCTTATTTTCTAAAAAGTGTCTCCGTGAAGTTTCAGGTCATTCCGAGAACGTTTGCTCCTGCACATAAATAACACCATGGTAATTCTACTGAAAACAACGTCAGTCCGGGTTAGTTCCATTCAAATCATGCAAGTTAGAGTCCAAAACAAGGGCAAAAGTGTTTCGAAAAGTAGATACGTTGGCGACGTATCACATCCCCAAGCTTAATTCCTGCTCGTCCTTGAGTAGGTAAATGATAAAAACAGAATTTTTGATGTGGAATGCTACTTGGCATATTTTCAATGTAATTCTTCTTAATTGTGGCATGAATATTAAGATTCGAAAGATTCAAGACAACAGTTTAATATTGACATAAAAATAATAATACTTCAAGCATACTAACTAAGCAATTATGCCTTCTCAAAATAACATGGCCAAAGAAAGTTATCCCTACAAAATCATATAGTCTGGCTATGCTCTATCTTCACCACACAAAGTATTTAAATCATGCACAACCCCGATGACAAGCCAAGCAATTGTTTCATACTTTTGACATTCTCAAAACTTTTTCAATCTTCACGCATACTTGAGCGTGAGCCATGGACATAGCACTATAGGTGGAATAGAATGGTGGTTGTGGAGGAGACAAAAAGGAGAAGATAGTCTCACATCAACTAGGCGTATCAACAGGCTATGGAGATGCCCATCAATAGATATCAATGTGAGCGAGTAGGGATTGCGATGCAACGGATGCACTAGAGCTATAAGTATATGAAAGCTCAAAAAGAAACTAAGTGGGTGTGCATCCAACTTGCTTGCTCACGAAGACCAAGGGCATTTTGAGGAAGCCCATCATTGGAATATACAAGCCAAGTTCTATAATGAAAGATTCCCACTAGTATATGAAAATGACAACATAGGAGACTCTCTATCATGAAGATCATGGTGCTACTTTGAAGCACAAGTGTGGTAAAAGGATAGTAGCATTGTCCCTTCTCTCTTTTCTCTCATTTTTTTATTTGGGCCTTTTCTCTTTTTTATGGCCTCTTTTTGTTCGTCCGGAGTCTCATCCCGACTTGTGGGGGAATCATAGTCTCCATCATCCTTTCCTCACTTGGGACAATGCTCTAATAATGATGATCATCACACTTTTATTTTCTTACAACTCAAGAATTACAACTCGATACTTAGAACAAGATATGGCTCTATGTGAATGCCTCCGGTGGTGTACCGGGATATGCAATGACTCATGAGTGACATGTATGAAACAATTTTGAATAGTGGCTTTGCCACAAATACGATGTCAACTAAATGATCATGCAAAGCAATATGACAATGATGAAGCGGAACGATGGAAAGTTGCATGGCAATATATCTCGGAATGGCTATGGAAATGCCATGATAGGTAGGTATGGTGGCTGTTTTGAGGAAGGTATATGGTGGGTGTATCACACGGCGAAAGGTGCGTGGTATTAGAGAGGCTAGCAACGGTGGAAGGGTGAGAGTGCGTATGATCCATGGACTCAACATTAGTCATAAAGAACTCATATACTTATTGCAAAAATCTACAAGTTATCAAAGCAAAGTATTACGCACATGCTCCTAGGGGGATAGATTGGTAGGAAAAGACCATCGCTCATCCCCGACCGCCACTCATAAGGATGACAATCAATAAATAAATCATGCTCCGACTTCATCACATAACAGTTCACCATACGTGCATGCTACGGGAATCACAAACTTTAACACAAGTATTTCTCAAATTCACAACTACTCAACTAGCATGACTCTAATATCACCATCTCCATATCTCAAAACAATTATCAAGTATCAAACTTCTCATAGTATTCAACACACTCATAAGAGAATTTTATTATTAATCTTGTATACCTAGCATATATGATTATTTAAGAAAATTACCATGCTATTTAAGACTCTCAAAATAATCTAAGTGAAGCATGAGAGATCAATAGTATAAAACAAATCCACCACCGTGCTCTAAAAGATATAAGTGAAGCACTAGAGCAAAACTATATAACTCAATAGATATAAGTGTAGCACATAGAGTATTCTAATAATTTCCGATTCATGTGTGTATCTCTCAAAAGGTGTGTACAGCAAGGATTATTGTGTTAAACTAACAAATAAAGGCTCAAATCATACTAGACGCTCCAAGCAAAACACGTATCATGTGGTGAATAAAAATATAGCTCCAAGTAAAGTTACCGATAGAAGTAGACGAAAGAGGGGATGCCTTCCGGGGCATCCCCAAGCTTTGGCTTTTAGGTGTCCTTAGATTATCTTGGGGGTGCCATGGGCATCCCCAATCTTAGGCTCTTGCCACTCCTTGTTCCATAATCCATCAAATCTTTACCCAAAACTTGAAAACTTCATAACACAAAACTTAAAGAAGGAAATCTCGTGAGCTCCGTTAGTGAAAGAAAACAAAAGACCACTTCAAGGTACTGTAATGAACTCATTATTTATTTATATTGGTGTTAAACCTACTGTATTCCAACTTCTCTATGGTTTATAAACTATTTTACTAGCCATAGATTTATCAAAATAAGCAAACAACACACGAAAAACAGAATCTGTCAAAAACAGAACAGTCTGTAGTAATCTGTAGCTAGCGCAAGATATGGAACCCCAAAAATTCTAAAATAAATTGCTGGACGTGAGGAATTTATCTATTAATCATCTGAAAAAATAATTAACTAAATAGTACTTTCCAAATAAAAATGGCAGCAGTTCTCGTGAGCGCTAAAGTTTTTGTTTTTACACCAGGATTAACAAGACTTTCCCCAAAGTCTTCCCAACGGTTCTACTTGGCACAAACACTAATTAAACACAAAAAACACAACCTAAACAGAGGCTAGATAAATTATTTATTACTAAACAGGAGCAAAAAGCAAGTAATAAAAATAAAATTGGGTTTCCTCCCAACAAGCGCTATCGTTTAACGCCCCTAGCTAGGCATAAAAAGCAAGGATAGATCTAGGTAGTGCCATCTTTGGTAGGCAATCCATAAGTGGCTATCATAATAGATTCATAAGGTAATTTGATTTTCTTTCTAGAAAGTGTTCCATGCCTTTCCTTAAATGGAAATTGGAATCTAATATTTCCTTCCTTCATATCAATAATTGCACCAATCGTTCTAAGGAAAGGTCTACCAAGAATAATAGGACATGAAGGATTGCAATCTATGTATCAAGAATGATAAAATCTACGGGCACATAGTTCCTATTTGCAAACAATAAGAACATCATTAATTCTTCCCATAGGTTTCTTAATAGTGGAATCCTCAAGGTGCAAGTTTAGAGAGCAATCATCAAAATCACGGAATCCTAACAAATCACATAAAGTCTTTGGAATCGTGGAAACACTAGCACCCAAATCACACAAAGCATAACATTAATGATCTTTAATTTTAATTTTAAAAGTTAGTTCCCACTCATCATAAAGTTTTCTAGGGATAGAAACTTCCAACTCAAGTTTTTCTTCATAAGATTGCATCAAAGCATCAGCAATATGTTTGGTAAAAGCTTTATTTTGGCTATAAGCATGAGGAGAATTTAGCACGGGTTGCAACAAGGAAATACAAACTATCAAAGAGCAATTATAATAATTAAATTCCTAGAAATCCAAAATAGTAGGTTCATTAACATCTAGAGTTTTGATCTCTTCAATCCCACTTTTATCAAATTTGGCATCAAGATCTAAAAACTCCGAATTTTTGGAACGCCTTCTAGATAAAGGTGGATCATATTAAGTCCCATCATTATCAAGATTCATATAGAAAAACAAAGATTTAATAGGGGACACATCAATAACTTTTAGATCTTCATCTTTATTATCATGGAAACTAGAAGAACAAGCTCTTATAAAGGATTCTTTCTTAGCACGCATCCTAGCGGTTCTTTCTTTGCACTCATCAATGGAAATTCTCATGGATTTGAGAGACTCATTGATATCATGCTTAGGAGGAATAGATCTAAGTTTCAAAGAATCAACATGAAATTCTATCAACGTTCCTAGCCAACTCATCAATCTTAAGCAATTTTTCCTCAATCAAAGCATTGAAATTCTTTTGCGAAGTAATAAATTCTTTAATATTAGATTCAAAATCAGAGGGCATCTTATTATAATTTCCATAAGAATTGTTGTAGGAATTACCATAATTATTAGAGGAATTACTAGGATAAGGCCTAGGATTAAAATTTCCTCTATACGCGTTGTTACCAAAATTGTTCCTACCAACAAAATTCACATCCATAGATTCATTATTATTCTCAATCAAAGTAGACAAAGGCATATCATTAGGATCAGAAGAAACACTTTTATTAGCAAATAATTTCATAAGTTCATCCATCTTTCCACTCAAAACATTAATTTCTTCTATCGCATGCACTTTCTTATTAGTAGATATTTCAGTGTGCCATTGAGAATAATTAACCATAATATTATCTAGGAGTTTAGTAGCTTCTCCTAAAGTGATTTCCATAAAAGTGCCTCCCGCGGCCGAATCTAAAAGATTTCTAGAAGCAAAATTCAATCCAACATAATTTTTTTGTATAATCATCCACAAATTTAAACCATGAGTTGGGCAATTACATATCATTAATTTCATCCTCTCCCAAGCTTGTGCAACATGTTCATGATCAAGTTGCTTAAAATTCATAATATCGTTTCTAAGAGAGATGATCTTAGTGGGAGGAAAATACTTAGAGATGAAATCATCTTTGCACTTATTCCAAGAATCAATACTATTTTTAGGCAAAGACGAAAACCAAGCTTTAGCATGATCTCTAAGAGAAAAAGGAAAGAGCTTCAATTTAACAATATCATTATCAACATCTTTCTTCTTTTGCATATCACACAAATCAACGAAGCTATTTAGATGGGTAGCGGCATCTTCACTAGGAAGGCCGGAAAACGGATCTTTCATGACAAGATTCAGCAAGGCAACATTAATTTCACAAGATTCAACATCGGTAAGAGGAGCATTCTGAGTGCTAATAAAATCATAGTTGTTGGTATTGGTAAAGTCACACAATTTAGTGTTATCTTGAGCCATCGTGACAAGCAAGCAATCCAACACACAAGCAAACGAGAAACAAGCAAAAAGAGGCAAATAGAGAAAGAGAGGGAGGATAGAGAGAGAGAGAGAGGGCGAATAAAATGGCAAGGGTGAAGTGGGGGAGAGGAAAACGAGAGGCAAATTGCAAATAATGTAATGCGGGAGATAAGGGTATGTGATGGGTACTTGGTATGTTGACTTTTGCGTAGACCTCCCCGGCAACGGCGCCAGAAATCCTTCTTGCTACCTCTTGAGCACTTGCGTTGGTTTTCCCTTGAAGAGGAAAGGGTGGTGCAGCAAAGTAGTGTAAGTATTTCCCTCATTTTTGAGAACCAAGGTATCAATCCAGTAGGAGGCTACGCGCGAGTCCCTCGCACCTACACAAAACAAATAAATCCTCGCAACCAACACGATAAGGGGTTGTCAATCCCTACACGGTCACTTACGAGAGTGAGATCTGATAGATTTGATAAGATAATATTTTTGGTATTTTTATGATAAAGATGCAAAGTAAAATAAAAGCAATGAAATAACTAAGTATTGGAAGATTAATATGATGAAGATAGACTCGGGGGCCATAGGTTTCACTAGTGGCTACTCTCAAGAGCATAGGTATTTTACGGTGGGTGAACGAATTACTGTTGAGCAATTGACAGAATTGAGCATAGTTATGAGAATATCTAGGTATGATCATGTATATAGGCATCATGTCCAAGACAAGTAGACCGACTCCTGCCTGCATCTACTACTATTACTCCACACATCGACCGCTATCCAGCATGCATCTAGAGTATTAAGTTCATAAGAATAGAGTAACGCCTTAAGCAAGATGACATGATGTAGAGGGATAAATTCATTCAATACGATAAAAACCCCATCTTGTTATTCTCGATGGCAACAATACAATATGTGCCTTGCTGCCCCTACTGTCACTGGGAAAGGACACCACAAGATTGAACCCAAAGCTAAGCACTTCTCCCATTGCAAGAAAGATCAATCTAGTAGGCCAAACCAAACTGATAATTCGAAGAGACTTGCAAAGATAACCAATCACACATAAAAGAATTCAGAGAAGATTCAAATATTGTTCATAGATAAACTTGATCATAAACCCACAATTCATCATTCTCAACAAATACAACTCAAAAGAAGATTACATCGAACAGATCTCCACAAGAGATTGGGAGAACTTTGTATTGAGATCCAAAAAGAGAGAAGAAGCCATCTAGCTAATAACTATGGACCCGAAGGTCTGAGGTAAACTACCCACACTTTATCGGAGAGGCTATGGTGTTGATGTAGAAGCCCTCCGTGATCGATGCCCCCTCTGGCGGAGCTCCAGAACAGGCCCCAAGATGGGATCTCGTGGATACAGAAAGTTATGGCGGTGGAACTAGGGTTTTGGCTCTGTATCTGATCGTTTGGGGGTACGTAGGTATATATAGGAGGAAGAAGTACGTCGGTGGAGCAACAGGGGGCCCACGAGGGTGGAGGGCGCGCCTGGGGGGTAGGCGCGCCCCCCTACCTCGTGGCCTCCCTGTTGGTTGCTTGACGTAGGGTCCAACTCTCCTGGATCATGTTCGGTGAGAAAATCACGTTCCCGAAGGTTTCATTCCGTTTGGACTCATTTGATATTCCTTTTCTTCGAAACCCTAAAATAGGCAAAAACAACAATTCTGGGTTGGGCCTCCGGTTAATAGGTTTGTCCCAAAATAATATAGAAGTGGATAATAAAGCCCAATAAGGTGCAAAACAATAGATAATATAGCATGGAGCAATCAAAAATTATAGATATGTCGGAGACGTATCACCTCTCGAGCAGGAGCGCTTCAAGCGCCAGCTAGTAGCCACCGCGAGGAGCCTGAAAAAGAAGCAGCAGCAGCTTCAAGCTGACCAAGATCTGCTCGTCGACAGGTGGACTGACATTATGGCAGCCGAAGAATACGACCTCAGACGCCCAGCCAAGATTTACCCAAAATGAAGATTGCTACCTCAGTTCGATGAAGAGGCGCCGGAGCCCATACTTCCCTCGTGTAATGTGGCCGAACGAACACTACGCGGTCGGGACAGTGCGGCAGACCGACCACCTCATGGTTGGGATACAACGGCAACTCAAGCAGAACAGCAGCCCGCCCCGCCGCCATGAAAAAACAGAGACAAAACAGTTCGGGGTCATACACACGACCTCCGGCAGACCCTGGATAGTAGAGCAGGATATACCCGATCGATTCACGGATCGCGAGGACGTTCCTTGACACGTGATGATGGCTACCTATTCGGACGTGACAAACCTAGTCACACCCAAGCCGACAAACGCAGACGGACTCCATCAGAGCTACGTCGTGACGCGGCCCGATATAGAGGCGCCACACACCCTCTTTGCTTCATCGATGAAGTAATGGATCATGAATTCCCTGAAGGGTTCAAACCCGTTAATATTGAATCATACGACGGAACAACCGGCCCCGCGGTTTGGATCGAGGATATTATTCTCCATATCCACATGACCCGCGAAGATGACCTCCATGCTATCAAATATCTCCCACCAAATCTCAAATGGCCAGCTCGACATTGGTTAAATAGCCTGCCTGAAAACTCTATCGGCATCTGGGAGGACTTGGAAGAAGCCTTCCTCGACAACCTTCCCAGGTACATATGTCCGGCCACTAGACGCCGATGACTTAAGCCACATAGTCCAACAACCTTGAGAGTCAGCTAGGAAATTTTGGACCAGGTTCCTAACCAAAAAGAACCAGATTGTTGACTATCCGGATGCCGAAGCTCTAGCGGCCTTTAAACATAGCATCCGTGACAAATGGCTCGCCCTCCACCTCGGCCAAGAAAAGCCGAAATCTATGACAGCCCTCACGGCACTTATGACCCGCTTTTGTGCGGGTGAGGATAGGTGGCTGGCTCGTAGTAAAAATACGGCCAGCGACGCAGGCCCTTCCGAGGCCAAAAATAGCAACGACAAGCTCCGACGCAGCAGGCACAAACGCCGAAGCAATGGCGATAACACTGATGACACTACTGTCAACGCTGGATTCAGTGACTCCAAGTCCGGTCAGCGGAAAAAGCCGTATAAAAGAAAAAATCAGGGACCATCCAGCATGGACCACATACTCGACCGACCGTGCCAAATCCATGCCACCCCAGACAAACCAGCCAACCATACCAACAGAGATTGCTGGTTTTTAAGCAAGCCGGCAAGTTGAATGCCGAGAACAAGGAAAAGGGATCGCAGAGCGAGAACGATGACGAGGAGCCCCTGCAGCCAAACACAGGGGGACAGAAGAAGTTTCACCCGCAGGTCAAAACGGTGAACATGATATATGCTACACACATGCCCAAGAGGGAGCACAAACGTGCACTCAGGGACGTCTATGCGATGGAGCCAGTCGACCCAAAATTCAATCCATGGTCATCGTGCCCGATCACTTTTGATCGTCGGGATCATCCTACCAATATCCAGCATGGCGGATCAGCCGCACTAGTCCTAGACCCAAACATTGATGGATTCCACCTGACGCGAGTCCTCATGGATGTCGGCAGCAGCCTCAATTTGCTCTATCATGATACAGTGCACAAAAATGGGCATTAACCCATCACGGATCAAGCCCACAAGGACTACCTTTAAAGGAGTCATACCAGGCGTAGAGGCCCACTGTACGGGCTCAATCACACTAGAGGTTGTCTTTGGATCTCCGGACAACTTCCGAAGCGAGGAGTTAATCTTCGACATCGTCCCCTTTCGTAGCGGCTTCACGCACTGCTTGGGCGAACCGCATTTGCTCGATTCAATGCGGTTCCTCACTATGCTTATCTCAAGCTCAAGATGCCCGGTCCACGTGGCGTCATAACATTCAATGAAAATACGGAATGCTCCCTCCGTACCGAAGAGCACACAGCTGCCTAAGTAGCAGAAGTACAGAGCGGCCTTCTTAAGCAGAACCTTAATTAGGCTGCCGAGCCCTCGGACACCGTCAAGAGAGTCTGGACTATTCTGCAGCCAGACAGCCCGGCTCGTCAAGAGCTTAACTAGAAATTCGGCCTCCGTCCCAGTCCCAATCAAATGACGACATTCGTACCGCGCGTACATAACTACGCACTCGAAATTCCATGGGCATCGATGGAGGCATAGCTAGCCTGTGATCCACGGTGTGGCTCGACCGACCCTGGATCCGCACACATTCACTTTTTATTTTTTCATTTCGGGTTTTTCTCTTCTCGAGCCTTTTTCTACTAAAACTGATCATCGGACCGATCATGGGACGGATACACCAAGGAGGCAAGGAGCTTTGACGTACACAGGAATCCACAGGTGGTTTCTACTAACGATTGCTATACCTGTTTTACATACCCGCACACAGCTCGCCCTTGGTCATGGCATGTTAAATAGCCTTACTTGCTTATCGTATTACTTGCACAAGTATGCCTCGACGTATTAATCAACTTACAATGGAAAATAATTGGCAGCGTTAGCTTATTACTTGATTTTTTTCCTTGCCTTTATATTTATTACTCATCGTACCCGTACACTCTGGTACGTATTACTTCGCCACACTAGTAGAAAAAGGGTCTTCTGTCCCGGTTGGTAAGGACCTTTTATCCCGGTTTTTGAACCGGGACTAAAGGGTCGTTACTAATGCCCTGGCCCTTTAGTTCCGGTTCAAACAGGAACCGGGACAGATGGGCCTCCATGTGGCCGGTGCGCCGAGCCTAGGCAGGAGGGCCTTTGGTCCCGGTTGGTGGCACCAACCGGGTCCAATAGGCATCCACGCGTCAGCATTTCAGGGCTGAGGTTTTTGTTTTTTTGAAGGGGGGGGGGGTTGGGGGTTTTGGGAGGTTAATTTAGGTGCTTCATATATTGTGTTAGCTAGCTAATTAATAGAGAGAAGTGTCCTCTCTTATGTCCGTGCTTGGTCGACGCTACGTACTATATACGTATAGAGAGGACTAGACACGCTAGCTAGCTAGTAAGCAAATGAAGGAAACAAATTATCGTCATGAACATATATGCATACAGAGAGAAGTGATATCGACCACCTCTCCTTCTCCGAGAGATTGGTCGAACAACAAGTTCTCGTATATCTATCCGACACTACCGGCTACATATACACAATAATTATCTCTTACAATATAATCTCCTAATTATATACGAACACAGGATCCACATAGTATTCTCCGTCTTCAGCGATCACGTGGTCAAGGAAGAATGCCGCCAATTCCTCTTAAATTGCTCGCATACGAGCTGGTGCTAGGAGTTCATCCCGCATCCGAAAGATCTAATTTGAAGAAGGGGATCAATACATATATATATATATATGAATAAATGAAACTCAACACAAATGATGGTAATAAAATAAAATTGTGAATATTATTGCTTACGCACTTCATATTGTTCGTCAGAGTACCCTCGTTCACAGGTCGTGTGGCGGATGGACTCGCAAACGTAGTTTCCACAGAAATCATTCCCTTGTTCCTGCCACAACCACTTTACAAGAAATAGAGGTCAATCAAACTGATAAGCAAGCATGCCAAATGGTATTGATGAAACTAGCGCTTGAATCACTAGGAGATGCGCGGAACATGTTACTATAGTACTTACTTTCGGGTGTCTAAATTGCAGCTTCTTCGGCAGTCCCGGAGCTTTTTTGGTGAATTTTCTCCAAACCCTGCCAGACAAAGAAAACAATTACTTGATATCAGGAAATGAACAAAGTTGCTGATATGGTGGATAATGATCAATTTAACTTACTTCTCGAGCATTTGAGTCATGTCCGCATAGTCCTGGGATCTTTTCGTCTCGAGTCTAAGACGGTTACTAGTCCCTGCTCAAGCTTATTCTCTAGGAGAATATAGTGGAACCTGTGCACGCATGCATAACTCATCAATTAAATTACTATAACCTGGACTAATAAGGGAAACTGAATATGCACAAGACAGTAACACTCACTTGAAGTTGTAAGGAAAGAGTATTATATCTTTGTTTTCATTTATTACCAACGATCGTAGCAAGTTGGCCTCGGTATCGTCGGCACGATATTTAACCTCAGTTGCATCTATGAGATTTGTGTTAATGAACCCAATATCACCGATTTGTCTTCTCTTCAATTCGGCGATCTTCAATCTGCATAATATAGTGAGGATAATTATAAATACATGCAATGAAAGAGCTGACCTATATAGAGAGACTTAATGACAGAAGTAGTACTACTTACAGACAGTAGCAAGTGACCGTTGCTTTATCGAGGGCCTTTTGATAGAAAAACTGGAAGAACTCCTCAAATGGAACATTCAATAGTTCAATTCCAACGAGGTCATGCTCCTCTCTAACTCTCAGCGTCAAAGTATTCCTCCCCCCAGACTCTTTGCAGGTTTTCATGTACCAATCACGGAATCTTCGCATCATCGTTGTTAGAGATCTTTCATCTTTGACGAGAGGCTTCCCGTACTCGTATTTGTGTTCCTCCACCTCCAAGAACTCATAATGTACATCGTCAGGCAGGTAATCTCCAAGATTGCTATAACCGGGCACCATCCTCGGATCATTAGTAGGCACCTTGAGCGGGGGGGCACGATTGGTTTGCTTGTTCGCCGAGTTGGGGAATTTTTTTCCCAGCTCGTCGTTCTTTTAACCTTTGATCACTGACAGTACTTCCTGACCGCTCTGCTTCGACAAATGACTTTTCAATAATGCGCTCATAGTTTCCTTTCGGCGGAGACTTTCCTGGTTTTTTCAGGGCAGCCAGAGTGCGCTTCACTTTCACCGGATCTACCTTCTCCTCCGGAGGTGGATGTTTCTTTGCTTTCACCCCTTCAAAGAAGTTCCTCACTTCTTCTCACGCGATCTCGGCGTTCTCCTCCGGGGTCCTCTCATATGGTAACTTCTCTGGAGTCTTCAGAGAACGACCGAACCTGTATTGCCTCCCATCTCTGGCTGTACTGCTAGACGCCGACAGAGCAGACGGAGCGGCTGCGACTGTCTTCTTTCCTTGCTTACGAGGAGGAGGAGAAGGACTACGACGCGCTGGAGTAGCCGGAGCAGCGGCGGGTCTCTTCCGCCCTTGCTGACGAGGCGAAGAAGGAGGAGGCTGGCTGCTCGAGCACGCCGGCGCAGGCGGAGAAGGAGGCGGAGTGCCGCCACATGCCGGAGAAGGAGGCCGAGTGCCCTGATCATCACTCGCCGGAGGAGGAGGCGGTGGAGGAGGCGGAGTGCCCTGACTCGCCGGAGGAGGAGGAGGAGGCGGAGGCGTCCAGTTCAGAAGGTTTGATGAGCTCCTTCCGCCATAGGCATGGAGTCTTCAGAGCAGAACCCAACCGAGTCTTCCCTTCACCGGTAGGGTGGTCAAGCTGGAGGTCCTCAAATCCCTCCGTTATTTCATCCACCATCACCCTAGCATATCCTTCTGGAATCGGCCGGCAGTGAAAAGTTGCGCCGGGTTCAGTAGGAAAAACAGAGCTAACAGCCGCCTTGACCTTCAAATTCATCCATTGCGTCATAAGGTGGCAATTTTGAGACTCCGTGATAGCATCCACGGGATAGCTGGAAGGAGCCGTCAAGACATGCTCCGGCTGAAGCAGCTCGGTGGAAGTCACGCTGCTTCTCCGCTGAGATGGCGGGGTAGCTTTGGGGGAAGCTTCGGCAGTTCGTTTGCTACGATTTGCTTATCGTTCCTCTATCGCTTGCACCCTTGCGTGCAGCGCCTGCATTTGGGTCTGCTACACTTTTTTCCTCCTCTCCTGGCATTTGTAACCGCCTGCATCCAGAAAATCAGCCTTCCACGGAATGGAGCCTGGCGTGCCTCGTGTCCGTCCAGGGTGCTCAGGATTCCCAAGGGCCATTGTGAGCTCGTCGTTCTCTCTGTCTGGAACGAACGTCCCTTGCTGCGCTGCATCGATATAGTGCTTTAGCTTCTTGACTGGTATGCTCATTTGCTCGTCCGTCCAAACGCATTTCCCTGATACAGGTTCCACGGTTCTGCCAGCCCCGAAGAACCAAGGCCGGCAACGGTTTGGCCAGTTCATTGTCTCTGGTTCGATCCCTTTATCAAGCAGATCATTCTCAGCCTTGGCCCACTTAGGCCGGGCTTTGAGGTAGCCACCTGACCCTGTGCGATGGTGAAGCTTCTTCTTTGCAGCATTTTTCTTGTTTGTCGCCGACATCTTCTTACTCTTTTCCGATGTCTTGTAGGGCACATATGTGGGCCAGTGATCTCTGATCTTCTCATATCTGCCGATGAATTCTGGTGTCTCTTCGTTGTCGACAAACGTTTTCAGTTCATTCTTCCACCTCCTGAATAGCTCTGCCATCTTCTTAAGAGCATGAGACTTGATTAATTGCTCTTTAACTGGCTTCTCTAGATCCTCCTCTGGCGGTAGGGTGAAATTTGCCTTCAGCTCAGTCCAAAGATCATCTTTCTGCATATCATTGACATAAGACACCTCAGGGTCTTCGTTCTTAGGCTTATACCATTGCTGGATGCTGATCGGGATCTTGTCCCTAACAAGAACCCCGCACTGAGCAAAAAATGCTTCCTTTGTCCGGATGGGTTCAATCGGCATGCCATCGCGCGCGATTTCTGTGATCTCAAACCTTTCATCCGAGCACAACTTTTTCTTTGGGCCTCGTCTCTTTA